>NC_053489.1:24624264-24716764 GCF_905171775.1 Rana temporaria | reverse complement strand
CGGCGTATCTCTTTTGTGAATCTGGCCCCTAATTTGCAAAGAGTGTTGGATGACCGTGCAATTGGAAAGTGTCACAGTGAATAGCAATAAATGGTCATAAATGGGGTAAAACCTTCCGGAGGGCAAGTGGTTGAAAACCAACAAAATTTGTCAAGTCCTCGGAAATGCTGAGAATTTTTTTTTTGTGCAAATTTTCACACAATTTTTTTCCCCCCTGGAAATTCTACAAGCGTGAGGCCGGCCGACGGCCCTTTTGGAGACAGGTGGAGTCATTGTAAAGGATAATTTTGCCTAATTAAAGTAATCCCTTAAATACGACCCTCGGAGGACAACCCGCTGGAATCGTGTGTAATCCATTCTGACCTTCTTGGAAACCAGTTTTCGGAGATGTTTGCTGACGTTTTGTTTCCGTCACAGTAAATCTTTACTGAGAATTTGACATACCGTAATTACCGGGAAGAAGTTTATTTACCCATCTGGCATACGTCTGAGGTTTTTGCGTCTTGCCAAGTTTTTGTGGAATGATGATTGTTCACCCCGTACCGTCAACCTCGACGCACAATCGTCCATTGTACGAGGCTCCCTCTCCCTCCTCTCCTTCTTCGTATTATGGAGAGATTTGTTCCTCCTGCCACAGCCGAGCTCGCCCTGCGCTGATTGAAATCAAGAGGGTGCCATCTGGCTCTCTGAGCGGCGGCGGTGAAGTATTGCCGGCGTATTGTTTGTGTCATCCTGTCACTCGTGTCTCCGCAGAGCGCTCTCTCTGACGGCGCGCGTCACTAAACGCTCGGAGAGTGGACGAGATAATGGGATTTTGTCACAGACTGTAGAAGAAAAAAAAAAAAAAATCATACAATTCCAGGTGCTGAGACCTTCTACGAAATTCCAGAACAGTTGGAACGGAGTTGCATTGTATATACGCTATATTGCCAAAAGTATTGGGACGCTTGCCTTTACAAACATAGGAACTTTAATGGCATCCCAGTCTTAGCCTGTAGGGTTCAATATGGAGTTGGCTCCGCCCTTTGCAGCTATAACGGCTTCAACTCTTCTGGGAAGGCCGTCCACAAGGTTTCGGAGTGTCTATGGCAGGGATATGCAATTAGCGGACCTCCAGCTGTTGCAAAACTACAAGTCCCATGAGGCATAGCAAATCTTTGACTACCACACGCATGACACCCAGAGGCAGAGGCATGATGGAACTTGTCGTTTTGAAACAACTGGACGTCTGCTAATTGCATATCCCTGGTCTATGGGAATATAGAAATATTGGCCCAGATTCTTGTATCTGGGCGTAAAACTGTGCGGGCGTAACGTATCTGGTTTACGTTACGCCGCTGCACGTTTTACAGGCAAGTTCTTTATTCACAAAGAACTTGTCTGTGGCGGCGTAGCGTAAATCACCCGGCGCAAGCCCGCCTAATTCAAATTAGCCGGGTAGGGGCGTGGAGCATTTAAATTAGGCACGTTCCCGCGTGGAACGTAGTGCGCATGCGCCGTCCTGAAAATATCCCAGGGTGCATTGCTCCAAATGACGTCGCAAGGACGTCATTGGTTTCGACGTGAACGTAAATGGCGTCCAGCCCCATTCACGGACGACTTACGCAAACGACATAAATTTTTAAATTTCGACGCGGGAACGACGGCCATACTTAACATTGACTGCCCTTCATATACCCAGGGGCAACTTTACGCGTCGCAAATCTAACGTAAACGTCGTAACTTCACTGCGTCGACCGCGCGTACGTTCGGGAATTTGCGTATTTTGCATACTCGACGGGGAAAACGACGGAGGCGACACCTAGCGGCGAAAAAAAAAAATGCATTTAAGATCCGACAGCGTAAGAGCCTTACGCCTGTCGGATCTAATGGATATCTATGCGTAACTGATTCTAAGAATCAGTCGCATAGATACGATGGCCCAGATTAGGACTTACGACGGCGTACATTGCGTTGCGCCGTCGTAAGCCCTTTCAGAATCTGGGCCATTGGGTCTAAGGTCCCCAAACCAAAGAACCAAGAGAGGGGGGGGGGGGGTCCGATTGGACTATTGCGGTACTGGTAAGTGAAATTAAGTGTAAGAATGCAGATAAACAAAAATACACTTTTATTGATTACAACATCGAAAAGGCACATAAAGTTATACAGAGTTAAAATATTGACAGCCATACACAGCACCAGTATAGTGGTCCCCAGGGGGGGAAAACGCAATGGGTTTGAGGGTCACGACAATCATCTCGACTAGTTTCACGGCCAATGCCGCTTCATCAGGAGCATAGCTTAAAAAAATAAATAAAAAAAAAGTTAGTTCAAAGGGCCAAGGGTCACCGGTCAGAGTCTCCCATGGCAACCAAGGGGGATGTGGATGGACCTACTAACTGTGGTAATTGGTTAGTGAAAGTAAGGGGTCCCAGGATAGGGAACCGAGCAAGACTGGTGCTTAATGGCATGGTGGTGTGTTTAACAAAGGGCAGTGAACCACTACTGGTGAAAAGGACTCGAGTGAGATGTATCCTATTTGGACCAAGAAGGCTGAAGTTCGAATGGTGACTTTTGTGCTCGATGAAACGGAGATCTTGGGTCCCGCAATGTTTGACCATTCTTCCTGAAGCGCATTTGTGAGGTCAGGCACTGATGTTGGACAAGAAGGCCTGGCTCCCATTCTCCACTCTAATTCATCCCAAAGGTGTTCTATCGGGTTGAGGTCAGGACTCTGTGCAGGCCAGTCAAGTTCCAACACCCCAAACTCACTCATCCAAGTCTTTATGGACCTTGCTTTGTGCACTGGTGGACAGTCATGTTGGAACAGGAAGGGCCGTCCCCCAAGCTGTTCCCTCAAAGTTGGGAACATGAAATTCTCCAAAATGTCTTGGTATGCGGACGTCTTAAGGTTTCCCTTCACTGGAACTAAGGGGCCAAGCCCAACCCCTGAAGAACAACCCCCCACCATAATTCCCCCCCCCCTTCCGCCAAATGATTTGGACCAGTGCACAAAGCAAGGTCCATTCGGGACATGACAGTGTGGACTTATATGGCGATATCTGGATGCTATGGGCCAGATTCTCAAAATACTGATACGCCGGCGTACTTTCAAATTTGCCGCGTCATATCTTTAGTTTGAATCCTCAAACCAAGATACGACGGCTTCTGGCTTTGATCCGACAGGCGTACAGCTTCGTACGCCTTCGGATCGTAGGTGCAATACTTCGGCGCCCTCTGGGGGAATTCGCGTAGTTTTCCGCGTCGGGTATGCTAATTAGCTTTTTTCCGTCGATCCACGAAGGTACGCACGGCCGTCGCATTCTCTTATGTTGTTGCTAGTCGGCTTTTCCCCCGGCGTATCGTTAAAGCTGCTATTTCGTGGCGTATAGATAGACTTGCCATGTTAAAGTATGGCCGTCGTTCCCGCGTCGAATTTAGATTTTTTTTATTTTTTTTTCGTAAGTCGTCCGTGAATAGGAAAGGACGTAACTCACGTCTAAGTTCGAAAAATGACGTCGGTGCGACGTCATTTCGCGCAAAGCACGGCGGGAAATTTCAAAACGGAGCATGCGCATTTCAATTGGCGTGGGGACGCGCTTCATTTAAATGAATCACGCCCCCTACCCGCCCAATTTGAAATACGCGCCGAGAAATACACTACGCCGCCGTAACTTGCGACACAAAATTTTCCTGGATTCGACTTAGAGCCAGGTAAGATACGGCGGCGTAGCGTATCTCTGATACGCTGCGCCAGGGCAATTCTATGTGAATCTGGCCCTATATCTGCAGCTACACCCAACATCTAGACATTTTATCTTTTTTTTCCCTACAGTGTAAAAGCCATACTATCAGCTGACCGCTGTCCATCGGTGCCTCTCCAGGCTCTCCTGTGCGATCGGACCACCACAGAGCTGGTCAAAGAATGGATGGTTGCCAACCATCTCTATGATCCTAGGAGGCCAGAAGCGACATCACTTCTGGCTCTGGCAGATGTAAACACTGAACTGAAACCATAGAAAGCAGAGGCGTGTGGGTGTGTTTTTGATTTTCATGCTTTTCAGGGTAGAGGAGATATCTGATATCTGTGGTCTTATAGGCCCTAGATGTCTCCATAAAGAGGACCTGTCATGCCTTTTTTCTATCACAAGGGATTTTTTCTTTTCTTGTGATTAAAAAAAAAATATTAAAAAATAAATAAAAAATTAAAAGGACTGTGTAATAAAATAAATGGGGAAAATAGATTGGTTGTATGCAGAGCACACCGCTATTCTGCCTGTGCTAGTAAGCACACACTTCATCTTAGTGAAATAATCCATCTTTAAGCTAAAAGGTTCACTCACCATTATTCGGCACAGGTGGCTCTGGTGGCACTGATTAGCACACAGGTGGCACTGATGGGCACAGGTGGCACTCATGTGCACAGGCTGTAGTGGCACTGGTGTGGCTCTGGTAGCACTGATTAGCGTACTGGTGGGCATTGATGTGGCGCAGATAAGCACTGGTGGGCACAGGTGTGGCACTGCTGGGCACAGATGTAACTCTGATGGGCACTGGTGTGGACTGTAGTGCAGGGCTCGACAAATCCCGGGCGCCAGGTCGCCATGGCGACTAGAAATAGGGTCCTGGCGACTTGAATTGGAAGGGGGGCAAAAAAAAAAAAAAAAAAATTTTTTTTTTTTTTTTTTTTTGAGCTGGGGCCATCTGGTGGTGAGCCGTTGGTATTACAAGTTATTACCACCAGATGTGATCTGGCGCCATCTGGTGGTGGCCGTTGGTATTACAAGCTAAGCATTACAAGTTAAACAGCAATTCTAATGTAATTTTTCACTATTTTCACTGCCATCTTCTTCCCTCTAATTAGAACCCCCAAACATTATATATATTTTTTATCCTAACACCCTAGAGAATAAAATGGTGATCGTTGCAATACTTTCTGTCACGCCGTATTTGCGCAGCGGTCTTACAAGCGCACTTTTTTTGTGAAAAAATTACACTTTTTTTAATTAAAAAATAAAACAGTAAAGTTATCCCCATTTTTTTTTTATATTATGAAAGATAATGTTACGCCAAGTAAATTCATACCCAACATGTCACGCTTCAAAATTGCGTCCGCTCGTGGAATGCCGACAAACTTTTACCCTTTAAAATCTTCATAGGCGACGTTTAAAAAAATCTACAGGTTGCATGTTTTGAGTTACAGAGGAGGTCTAGGGCTAGAATTATTGCTCGCGCTCTACCAATCACGGCGATAACTCACGTGTGGTTTGAACACCGTTTACATATGCGGGCGCTGCTCACGTATGTGTTCGCTTCTGCGCGCAAGCTCATCGGGACGGGGCGCGTTTTCTGGCTCCTAACTTTTTTACCTGGCTCCTAGATTCCAAGCAAATTTGTCAACCCCTGCTGTAGTGGCACTGGTGTGGACTGTAGTGGCACTGGTGTTGCTCTGTTGTCACAGAGGTCTCACAGATGTGGTTATTTGGGGCACTGTTGGGGCACTGCTGCGCACTGCTCAATGCAAAAAAACTCACTGTTTGGGTCACACTCGCTCTCCTCTCACGCTGGATCGGTGTGAGGAGAGGAGAGTAATGAACTTGTAATGACCCTGCTGTCCAGTTTTGTTTACATTTGTGATCGTGCCGTCATTGAACGGAGCGATCACGTGGTAAAGGGCCGCTGTCATTGGCCCTTAACCGAGATTTGTGTTGCTACGGGTCCCGTGAACCCGGTGCGCACAGATTTTCACGTGTGCGTGCCCCAGGGCGCGCGCGGGAACGATTCTCTGGGAGGCTGTTAAATTAACGGCCTCCCAGAGTTAAGCAACCGCCCTGTAGCCGTACTTTGGCAGGGGGTGGCACTGTGCTGGTGGGGGCACACCTTGTCCCCATGCTGATGACAAGGGCCTCTTCCCTATAACCCTGGCCGGTGGTTATGGGGTGGCAGAGCGTAGCTTATTGATATCTGGAAGCCCCCTTTAAGAAAAAAAAAACCCAGATCCCGCCCCTTCCACTCATGTGAATTGGTAACAGTATATAGTCCCCTTTCTTATTCACCAAAAAAAAAAAAAATTTCAAAGGTAAATAAAAACACAAACCGTTTTTTGACAAATCATTTATTTAAAATAAACCTGTCGTTGTCTACGCCACTGTTTACAGTGGTCTACTGGTTACTTGATTTACCATTACTTAGCTTAGTTCACTTATTTCTGTGTTCATTAAAGGGGTTGTAAAGGTAAAAGTTTTATTCACCTTAATGCATTCCTATGCATTAGGCTGCATTCACATTGTAACGCCGCGTATGCGGCGTATTTTGCCGCGATTTGTGTAACTTTTTTTTTTTTTCCACAAATCATTTCCATTGCTGTCTATGGCCGAACGCCAATGCCGCCTGAAAAAAAGGGTCCGGGACTTGTTTTCAGGCGTACGGCGTTTCGGCGTTCGGCGTGAGATGTGAACCATCTCATAGACAGCAATGGAAATTCGCCCCTCCAGCGTATCGAGCGTCGGGCGTTTTGTCGCCTAGGTGTGAATGGAGCCTTAAGGTGAAAAAACATCCGATGGTACCGGCCCTAGCCCCCGGTTTAATTACCTGACCGTTCAAAATTCCTGGGCGCGTTCACGTGATGTTCTTGTTTCCCAGCCTGGCCGTTGATTGGCTAGGCTGGGCGGATTGATGGCTGCGCAGCCATTGGCTGGCGCTGCTGTCAATCACAGTAATGATCCTTCCCGTGAACCTCCGCTTGCTCAGCGGGGATCGCTCCGTATATCCCCGCTGAGCCGGCAGATGACAGGGCGGTCCCCACACACACTGTGCAGGGACCACCCTGTCTTTTCTCCGCTCTCCCCTATGGGGGGGATCGGATGAGCACGGACCTTCTGTCCGTGTTCACCCGATCCGATCCGCCAGACGGATGGAAAAGTAGGTTTTTCCTCCGTCACACTTTGGCGGGTCGGATGTCAGCGGGCATGTCACCGCTGACATCCGCGGCTCCATAGAGGAGCACGGAGCGCCCGTTCAGGTCCGCCTAAAAAACTGGCAGGTGTACCTGAACGGGCCGCCCGTGTGAAAGAGCCCTTACTCAATAAAACAGTTTCAACATAAAATAAACCTGTCCCACTATGTGAATCCAGCGACAATCACGATGAACGTTGGCTGCCCTTTTGTGTGTGTGTGTGCGTGTTTTTTTTGTTTTAAATTATGAGGTTATTTTATTGTAGTATTGAGTCACTGCAACTTGTTTACTATTGACATAGTATCTTCCTCTGTCTTCCCCTGTTCAGTGCTAGTTAGTTTAACCACTTCCTTACTGGGCACTTAAACCCCCTTCCTGCCCAGAGGACTTTTTTCGATTCGGCACTGCGTCGCTTTAACTGACAATTGCGCGGTCGTGCGACGTGGCTCCCAAACAAAATTTGCGTCCTTTTTTCCCCACAAATAGAGCTTTCTTTGGTGGTATTTGATCACCTCTGCGGTTTTTATTTTTTTGCGCTATAAACAAAAATAGAGCGACAATTTTGAAAAAAAATAATAATAATTTTTTACTTGTTGCTATAATAGCTCAATTTTTTTTCATTTTTTTTATTTTTTTTTAATCCTCAATCTAGGCCGATACCTATTCTACATATTTTTAGTAAAAAAAAAAAAAAATCGCAAAAAGTTATAGCGCCTACAAAATAAGGGACAGAATTATTATTTTTTATTTATTTTTTACTAGTAATGGCGGCGATCTGCGATTTTTATTGGGACTGCTGCGACATTATGGCGGACACATCGGACACTTTTGACACATTTTTGGCACCATTCACATTTATAACAGCGATCAGTGCTATAAATATGCACTAATTACGGTATAAATGTGACTGGCAGGGAAGGGTTAACACTAGGGGGTGAGGAAGGGGTTAAATGTATTCCCTATATAGTGTTCTAACTGTGTGGGGGAAGGGGGGTGACTGGGGGAGGTGACCGATTTGTGTCCCTATGTACAAGAGACACAGATCCGTCTCCTCTCTCCCTGACAGCACCGCTGTCTGTGTGAGCCGGCAATGAGAAATGATCTCATATGTAAACATATGAGATCATCTCTCATTGGCCGCACAGATCGCCTACCAAACGGCCACTCCGATTGGCCGTTCACAGCGATCTGTGATTGGCTGTGTCCAAGGGACACGGGCAGCACAGAAGTTCCCCGCTGCGCGCTCGGGGAACGTGGAAAGGGGCGGCCGTAAAAACACGGCGCCCCAGAGAAGTAGAACCACCCTGCGGCCGTATGTAGTCGTACGGCCGTCGGGAAGGGGTTAAAGTGATACTAAAGGTTTGATTAAAAATAAATAAAAAGAACAAACATATCATACTTACCTCCACTGTGCAGCTTGTGAGGGCCCCGAATGCCATTTTCTAGGGTCCCCCACCGGCTCTCTTGGCTCCTTCCCGCATCAGATGACCCCCTCTGGGAAGTGCTCTCCCAAAGGGAGTTGCCTTGTGGGCGGGCGCCCGTATCCAGCATTTGGCGTCTATAGCCGCCGAATGCAGGACTCGGCCCCGCCCCCCTCGTGCCTGCGTCATTGGATTTGATTGACAGCAGTGGGAGTCAATGGCTGCGCTGCTATCAATCTATCCAATCAAGAGCCAAGAACCCCGGGCAAAGATGCAGCGCGTCCTTGGCGTGGGACATTCCAGGGCTCGGTTAAAGGAAAACGGGTGCTCGGGGGGGGGGGGGGGGGGGCGGGCTAATTGTCAGATGTTTTTTACCTTGGTGCAGAGGATGTGTTAAGGTGAAAAAATAGGAGGGTTTACAACCCCTTTAATCTTGGCCAGACCCTCCCTGTTTATTCCATGTTCACCTAGTCAACGTTCGTTATTCAGAGACTAGGCTTAGGACAGGGCTCGCCAAATCCCGGGCGCCAGGTCGCCATGGCGACTAGAAATAGGGTCCTGGCGACTTGGCTTGGAAGGGGGGAAAAAAAAAAAAAAAAAAAGTTATTACCACCAGATGTGTGAGCTGGCGCCATCTGGTGGTGGCTGTTGGTATTACAAGTTAAGCATTACAAGTTAAACAGCAATTCTAATGTAATTTTCACTATTTTCACTGCCATCTTCTTCCCTCTAATTAGAACCCCCAAACATTATATATATTTTTTTATCCTAACACCCTAGAGAATAAAATGGCGATCGTTGCAATACTTTCTGTCACGCCGTATTTGCGCAGCGGTCTTACAAGCGCACTTTTTTGGGAAAAAATTACACTTTTTTTAATTAAAAAAATAAGACAACAGTAAAGTTATCCCCATTTTTTTTAATATTATGAAAGATAATGTTACGCCGAGTAAATTGATACCCAACATGTCACGCTTCAAAATTACGTCTGCTCGTGGAATGCCGACAAACTTTTACCCTTTTAAAATCTCCAAAGGCGACGTTTAAAAAACTCTACAGGTTGCATGTTTTGAGTTACAGAGGAGGTCTAGGGCTAGAATTATTGCTCTCGCTCTACCAATCGCGGCGATACCTCACATGTGTGGTTTGAACACCGTTTACATATGCGGTCGGTGCTCACGTATGTGTTCGCTTCTGCGCGCAAGCTCGGCGGGACGGGGCGCGTTTTCTGGCTAACTTTTTTAGCTGGCTCCTAGATTCCAAGCAAATTCGTCAACCCCTGGCTTAGGAAAGTGTTTTTTTTTTTTGTATAAAGAAAAAAAAAAAAAAAAACGACAAAAGGCTCTCTACTGCAATTTGTCTGAAATAAAAAGTGCATTGGATTCAACTTGTGTGTCGTCTTGAAGAGTTAAGCTGCCTGTGGATGGTGCCAAGCCAGCAAGTGACCATAATATTCAGACAGAAGAAGTCTAAGGAGGTGTATGTCCATGCATAAAGTGGCATTTGAAATAGAACCAGGTCCCTCAGCTCTGTGTAGTCGGTCTTGTCCTCGGCTCACCTAAAAACAGGTTGTAGCGTTGGCTCTCCGCCTGCCATTCTTGTGTTCTTTGCATGCGACGTCACATCTTGGCAAGTCCTCCTCGGAAGGATATTTCCGGTGTAGGTTTACTGGGAGACGGCCGGAGGTGCATAGAGATCCCAGTGTGCTCCGGGGTGAAGGGTGTACATCTGGCCTTGTGTACGTTGTCCGAGTTTAATGGCTGTAATAACTAGGGTTGTCCCGATAGGACCGAGTACAAGTACCGATATTTTTTCAAGTACTCGCCGATACCGAATACCGATACTTTTTTTTTAAATGTGTCCTCAAATGCAGCCATGTCCCCCCACAAATGCAGCCATGTCCCCCCCCCCATATGCAGCCATGTCCCCCCCCCATATGCAGCCATGTCCCCCCCCCATATGCAGCCATGTCCCCCCACAAATGCAGCCATGTCCCCCCACAAATGCAGCCATGTCCCCCCCATATGCAGCCATGTCCCCCCATATGCAGCCATGTCCCCCCCCCATATGCAGCCATGTCCCCCCCCCCATATGCAGCCATGTCCCCCCCCCATATGCAGCCATGTCCCCCCACAAATGCAGCCATGTCCCCCCACAATGCAGCCATGTCCCCCCCCATATGCAGCCATGTCCCCCCATATGCAGCCATGTCCCCCCCCCATATGCAGCCATGTCCCCCCCCCCATATGCAGCCATGTCCCCCCCATATGCAGCCATGTCCCCCCCACAAATGCAGCCATGTCCCCCCACAAATGCAGCCATGTCCCCCCCATATGCAGCCATGTCCCCCCCATATGCAGCCATGTCCCCCCCATATGTAGCCATGTCCCCCCCCCATATGCAGCCCTGTCCCCCCCCATATGCAGCCATGCCCTCCCCCCCATATGCAGCCATGTCCCCCCATATGCAGCATGTCCCCCCCCCATATGCAGCCATGTCCCCCCCCCATATGCAGCCATGTCCCCCCCCCATATGCAGCCATGTCCCCCCCATATGCAGCCATGTCCCCCCACAAATGCAGCCATGTCCCCCCACAAATGCAGCCATGTCCCCCCCATATGCAGCCATGTCCCCCCCATATGCAGCCATGTCCCCCCCCCATATGCAGCCATGTCCCCCCATATGCAGCCATGTCCCCCCATATGCAGCCATGTCCCCCCCCCCCCCATATGCAGCCATGTCCCCCCCCCCCCCCATATGCAGCCATGTCCCCCCCCCCATATGCAGCCATGTCCCCCCCCCCCCCCATATGCAGCCATGTCCCCCCCCCCCATATGCAGCCATGTCCCCCCCCCCATATGCAGCCATGTCCCCCCCCCCATATGCAGCCATGTCCCCCCCCATATGCAGCCATGTCCCCCCCCCATATGCAGCCATGTCCCCGCCCCCATATGCAGCCATGTCCCCCCCCCATATGCAGCCATGTCCCCCCCCCATATGCAGCCATGGTCCCCCCCCCATATGCAGCCATGTCCCCCCCCCATATGCAGCCATGTCCCCCCCCCCATATGCAGCCATGTCCCCCCCCCATATCCAGCCATGTCTCCCCCCCCCATATGCAGCCATGTCCCCCCCCCATATGCAGCCATGTCCCCCCCCCCCCCATATGCAGCCATGTCCCCCCCCCCATATGCAGCCATGTCCCCCCCCATATGCAGCCATGTCCCCCCCCCATAGCAGCCATGTCCCCCCCCCCATATGCAGCCATGTCCCCCCCCCCATATGCAGCCATGTCCCCCCCCCCATATGCAGCCATGTCCCCCCCCCATATGCAGCCATGTCCCCCCCCCATATGCAGCCATGTCCCCCCCCATATGCAGCCATGTCCCCCCCCATATGCAGCCATGTCCCCCCCCCATATGCAGCCATGTCCCCCCCCCATATGCAGCCATGTCTCCCCCCATATGCACCATGTCTCCCCCCCCATATCCAGCCATGTCTCCCCCCCCATATGCAGCCATGTCTCCCCCCCCATATGCAGCCATGTCCCCCCCCATATGCAGCCATGTCCCCCCCCATATGCAGCCATGTCCCCCCCCCATATGCAGCCATGTCCCCCCCCCCATATGCAGCCATGTCCCCCCCCCCCATATGCAGCCATGTCCCCCCCCATATGCAGCCATGTCCTGTCCCCCCCCCCATATGCAGCCATGTCCCCCCCCATATGCAGCCATGTCCCCCCCCCATATGCAGCCATGTCCCCCCCCCCATATGCAGCCATGTCCCCCCCCATATGCAGCCATGTCTCCCCCCCCCCATATCCAGCCATGTCTCCCCCCCATATCCAGCCATGTCTCCCCCCCCATATGCAGCCATGTCCCCCCCCCCCATATCAGCCATGTCCCCCCCCAATGCAGCCATGTCCCCCCCCCCCCATATGCAGCCATGTCCCCCCCCCATATGCAGCCATGTCCCCCCCCATATGCAGCCATGTCCCCCCCCCATATGCAGCCATGTCCCCCCCCCATATGCAGCCATGTCCCCCCCCCATATGCAGCCATGTCCCCCCCCCATATGCAGCCATGTCCCCCCCCATATGCAGCCATGCCCCCCCCCATATGCAGCCATGCCCCCCCCCCCATATGCAGCCATGTCCCCCCCCACATGCACCATGTCCCCCCCCCTATGCAGCCATGTCCCCCCCCATATGCAGCCATGTCCCCCCCCATATGCAGCCATGTCCCCCCCCCCCATATGCAGCCATGTCCCCCCCCCATATGCAGCCATGTCCCCCCCCCCATATGCAGCCATGTCCCCCCCCCCATATGCAGCCATGTCCCCCCCCCCCCATATCAGCCATGTCCCCCCCCCCCCATATGCAGCCATGTCCCCCCCCCCATATGCAGCCATGTCCCCCCCCCCATATGCAGCCATGTCCCCCCCCCCCCCATATGCAGCCATGTCCCCCCTCCCATATGCAGCCATGTCCCCCCCCCATATGCAGCCATGTCCCCCCCCCCATATGCAGCCATGTCCCCCCCCCATATCCAGCCATGTCCCCCCCCCATATGCAGCCATGTCTCCCCCCCCTATGCAGCCATGTCTCCCCCCCCCCCATATGCAGCCATGTCCCCCCCCCCCATATGCAGCCATGTCTCCCCCCCCCATATGCAGCCATGTCCTCCCCCCCCCCCATATGCAGCCATGTCTCCCCCCCCCCATATGCAGCCATGTCCCCCCCCATATGCAGCCATGTCCCCCCCCATATGCAGCCATGTCCCCCCCCCCCCCATATGCAGCCATGTCCCCCCCCCCATATGCAGCCATGTCCCCCCTCCCATATGCAGCCATGTCCCCCCCCCCATATGCAGCCATGTCCCCCCCCCCCATATCCAGCCATGTCCCCCCCCCCATATGCAGCCATGTCCCCCCCCCCCATATCCAGCCATGTCCCACCCCCATATCCAGCCATGTCCCACCCCCCATATCCAGCCATGTCCCACCCCCCATATCCAGCCATGTCCCACCCCCCATATCCAGCCATGTCCCCCCCCCATATCCAGCCATGTCCCCCCCCCCCATATCCAGCCATATCCCGTCCCCCCATATCCAGCCATGTCTCCCCCCCCCCATATCCAGCCATGTCTCCCCCCCCCCCCCATATCCAGCCATGTCCCCCCCCATATCCCAGCCATTGTCTCCCCCCATATGCAGCCATGTCCCCCCTCCCATATGCAGCCATGTCCCCCCTCCCATATGCAGCCATGTCCCCCCTCCCATATGCAGCCATGTCCCCCCCCCCCCATAATCCCCCCCCCATGTCCCCCCCCCATATGCAGCCATGTCCCCCCCCCCCCCATATCCAGCCATGTCCCCCCCCCCCATATCCAGCCATGTCCCACCCCCCATATCCAGCCATGTCCCCCCCCCATATCCAGCCATGTCCCCCCCCATATCCAGCCATGTCCCCCCCCATATCCAGCCATGTCCCCCCCCATATCCAGCCATATCCCCCCCCCCATATCCAGCCATGTCCCGTCCCCCCATATCCAGCATGTCTCCCCCCCCCCCATATCCAGCCATGTCTCCCCCCCCCCCATATCCAGCCATGTCTCCCCCCCCCCCCCATATCCAGCCATGTCTCCCCCCATATCCAGCCATGTCTCCCCCCATATCCAGCCATGTCTCCCCCCATATGCAGCCATGTCTCCCCCCCCCCCCCATATCCAGCCATGTCCCCCTTGCCTGCATCCCGCTGCCGCCGACTGGTTAATACGGGCGGGGAACATTACAGCTTTCATTTGAATAGCTGTAATGATTCGCGCCGCGTATAGACACTCCCCCTTGCTAGGGATTGGACAGTTCACCCGAGCAAGGGGGAGTGTCCTATACGCGGCGCGAATCATTACAGCTATTCAAATGAAAGCTGTAATGTTCCCCGCCCGTATTAACCAGTCGGCGGCAGCGGGGATGCGGCGGTGGCGGGGGGGGTGTTGTATTCTATTTCGGTATCGGGGGTATTGCGGGAGTACAAGTACTCCCGCAAATACTCGGAATCGGTCCCGATACTAGTATCGGTATCGGACAACCCTAGTAATAAAGGTTTAGCCATAACCACGCCACCGCCTAATGATTGAAGCGTTTGTGTACAATAATCTTCCCTCTGTGCCTCCTACCTCCACCAAAGCTTCCAGCAGTGCCTTTTCACACAGGCATGTACGTATGTACTGGAGTATATACGGTACATGAAAATGGCCCCCCCTTGGCTTATACTCGAGTCACCTTTTTGCGCCTGATCTCCCAGAATTTGGGGACCCGGTGCCGGCCGTAGGTCCCCAGGACCCCAAACTTGCCACACATGTAGCCCCACTCTTCCTCTACAAGTGTGCAAAGATTGTTGTCCAGGAGCCCTACGGCCGGGGAGCACCGATATTTCAAACCCGGGCACCCTTTCCATAGACTCCCATGTTAAACGATCATTTCTCCGGTGATTTTGGGGACCCGGAACTCGGCACACATGTAGCCCCATTTCTCCTCTACACGTGTGCAAAGGTTGTTGTCTGGAGGACCTACAGCTGGGGAGCACCGATTTTTTTTTTTTCAAAGCCGGGCACCCCTTCTATAGACTCCCATGTTAAACGTCAGTCTAGGCATGGACACCCTAGGCCAGGGCTCGACAAAATCCGGGCGCCCGATCACAATTGTGACACATTGTTACCTGGCTCCCGCCGGTAATTGAGGATCGCGGCGGGCCAGTGACGGCCGGTAATTGAGGCCACGGCCTTGTGAAGGCCAAGCTTCCTTCTGTGACCTGGCGCCATCTGGTGGTAGCCGTTGGCATTACAAGTAAAACAGCAGTTCTAATGTGTTTTTTCACTGCCATCTTCTTCCCTCTAATTAGAACCCCCCAAACATTATATATATATTTTTTTTCTAACACCCTAGGGCAGGGATATGCAATTAGCGGACCTCCAGCTGTTGCCAAACTACAAGTCCCATGCGGCATAGCGAGACTCTGACAGCATCAAGCACGACACCCAGAGGCAGAGGCATGATGGGACTTGTAGTTTGGCAACAGCTGGAGGTCCGCTAATTGCTTATCCTTGCCCTAGAGAATAAAACGGCGGTCGTTGCAATACTTTCTGTCACACCGTATTTGCGCAGCGGTCTTACAAGCGCACTTTTTTGGGGGAAAAAAAATACTTGTCTTATTTTTTAATAAAAAAAAAAAAAAAACAGTAAAGTTATCCCAATTTTTTTTTTTTTATATTGTGAAAAATTAACTTTTTAGAATTAAAAAATAAGACAACATTAAATTTGGCCCAATTTTTTTTTTATATTGTGAAAGATAATGTTACGTCGAGTAAATTGATGCCCAACATGTCACGCTTCAAAATTGCGTCCGCTCGTGGAATGGCGACAAACCTTTACCCGTTAAAATCTCCATAGGCGACGTTTATAAAACTCTACAGGTTGCATGTTTTGAGTTACAGAGGAGGTCTACAGCTTCTGCGCGCAAGCTTGCGGGACGGGGTGCTTTTTCTGGCTCCTAACTTTTTTTTAGCTGGCTCCTAGATTCCAAGCAAATTTGTCAACCCTGTCCTAGGCTTATACTCGAGTCAATACGTTTTCTCATTTTTTGGTGGTAAAATTAGGTGCCTCGGCTTATACGCGAGTATATACGGTATTTATTCAATCAATCGATCATTGTAGGTGAACTGCAGGCAAACTGCTAAATACAAAGACGGAATACGATTTGCATCCCCATTATAAGTCCCCGGGCACCACACCCCAAATAGTTTAATAGAAGCCGCATCATTACCAACTGGGAAAATCTTCACTGAAAGTCCTTTTTCTCTCTTAGTTTTTCTGTTTATAATGGTATTTTTTTTTTTTTAGGTGAACATCATAAATGATGATTAAAAAAAAAAAAAAAATGTTTTTTAGACTTCGTTCACACCTGTGCATTGCTGCAACGCACAAAATTTAACACCTTCCCACAATGCACAAAAACGCACTACCCTCTTGCAGATGCACAGCTGTGTGATTAATTCTTCATGCCACCCCATGCATCCTGCTAATGCGTTTTTGGCATGGCACGGTTTTTAACCACTTCCGCCTATAGCAAAATGACAGCCGTGCGGTGGTTCAATTATTCTGACTGGATGTCTTATGACGCCCAGCAGAATAACAGCTGTGTGGGTGTGTATCGCGGCGATCGGTGGTGCGGTGTGTCAGCCTGACGCACCACTTCACCGATCTTGGTAAAGAGCCTCCAACATAAACAGGAAGAGTTGTTGATCGGCTTTTCCTCACTCGGGTCTGACAGACATGAGTAGAGGAGAGGTCTGTGCTGATTATTAGCGTAGCCCCCCTGCGGATGCCCACACTGGACCACCAGGAAAGCCCCCTAACATCTGAATGGCCAGGTACATCACCCATGGCCATCCACATATGCCAATACATGCCTAATCTATGCCCACAAATGGGCACTGACTGGGACCATTATGGAACAAATAAAATCGGTGATGCTCAGCAATGCCATCTATGAGCGTCCATCCCTGCCCGCCTATGAGCGTCCGTCCCTGGCCCGCCTATGAGCGTCCGTCCCTGGCCCGCCTATGAGCATCCGTCCCTGCCCGCCTATGAGCGTCCGTCCCTGCCCGCCTATGAGCGTCCGTCCCTGCCCGCCTATGAGCGTCCGTCCCTGCCCGCCTATGAGCGTCCGTCCCTGCCCGCCTATGAGCGTCCGTCCCTGGCCCGCCTATGAGCGTCCGTCCCTTGCCCGCCTATGAGTTTCCGTCCCTGCCCGCCTATGAGCGTCCGTCCCTGCCCGCCTATGAGCGTCCGTCCCTGCCCGCCTATGAGCGTCCGTCCCTTGCCCGCCTATGAGCGTCTGTCCCTGGCCCGCCTATGAGCGTCCGTCCCTGGCCCGCCTATGAGCGTCCGTCCCTGCCCTCCTATGAGCGTCCGTCCCTGCCCTCCTATGAGCGTTCGTCCCTGCCCGCCTATGAGCGTCCGTCCCTGCCCGCCTATGAGCGTCCGTCCCTGCCCGCCTATGAGCGTCCGTCCCTGCCCGCCTATGAGCGTCCATTCCTGGCCCGCCTATGAGCGTCCGTCCCTGCCCTCCTATGAGCGTCCGTCCCTGCCGCCTATGAGTGCCCGTCGTCGGTGCAGCCATATCGGTGCAGCCATATCGGTGCCCGTCATTGAAGAAGAAAACATACTTATTTACAAAAAAAATTTACAGAAACTAAAACGTGTGTTTTATTTTTTTTTCAACATTTTCGGTCTTTTTTTTTATTTGTTGCGCAAAAAATAAAAAATCGCAGAGGGTGATCAAATGCCACGAAAAGAAAGCTCTATTTGTTGGAACAAACTGATAAAAAAATGTGTTTTGGTACATTGTTGAATGACCGCGCAATTGTCATTTAAATTGAGACAGTGCTGAAAATTGTCCTGGGCAGGAAGGTGTACAAGTGCCCGGTATTGAAGTGGTTAAAGTGTGCCAGGCACTTTTTTTTTTTTCTGCTTGCTTCTTTCATGCAGGGCAGCCCATTGAAATGAATAGGCTGAGATAAACGCGATGCACAGGTACGTCCAAATAAGCGCGTTGCCGCTGCGGAATCTCCGACGCGTGAATGGAGCCTGGGCGGGGCCCGTTGATTTGAATGGGGCTGCCCAATGCGTCGAGAACCCCCCCCCCCCAGGAATGGTGGCGTATCTCTCCTCTCAGTGCAGCCCTGGTATGTGTAGGTGATGGCTCTGGTTTTGGATGTGGGAAGGAATTCTTCTTGCATGTTTCCCTCATTTTCAGCCCTTGGCGTAGTTATTATTGGTGTCACAGGTCTCGCTAGAGGTGTTGATGTAATTTGCACTCTCAGGACGGTCTCATGCTCAGCGAGCTCATTAGAGGTCCCTTCCTTGGTGTTGATATTTGTGATGCTGTGTCTGCTCTGTCAGGGAAATCCTGAGGAGGTGTCGGTCGGGGGGAGGGGAGGAAATGGTTATTTTTGTGAGCTGTGACGCACATACGTGTTGCCTTTTGGTCTTGTGATATCAAATCGTATTGCACTTTATATTACACAAGGCAAGGAACATGTGCCATGCACTATTGTGAGAAGACTGCTGGGAATAATCGCAACCCAAATACTTCCTGTAAGTGGCAGTTTATCTGAAGATTTGCTATGTGGTGGAGAACATCTAGAAACGTTAACCTCTTGCCGCCCACGGAACACACGTGCAGTGGAAAAGAGGGAGCTTACATTGGTGGTCGGGGATAAGAATGCTCCTTACATTGGTGATCAGTGAGAAGAATGTTCCTTACATTGGTGATCAGTGAGAAGAATGCTCCTTACATTGGTGATCAGTGGGAAGAATGTCCCTTACATTGGTGATCAGTGAGAAGAATGCTCCTTACATTGGTGATCAGTGAGAAGAATGTTCCTTACATTGGTGATCAGTGAGAAGAATGTTCCTTACATTGGTGATCAGTGAGAAGAATGTTCCTTACATTGGTGATCAGTGGGAAGAATGTTCCTTACATTGGTGATCAGTGGGAAGAATGTCCCTTACATTGGTGGTCAGTGAGAAGAATGTCCCTTACATTGGTGATCAGTGGGAAGAATGCTCCTTACATTGTGATCAGTGGAAGAATGTTCCTTACATTGGTGATCAGTGGGAAGAATGTTCCTTACATTGGTGATCAGTGGGAAGAATGTTCCTTACATTGGTGATCAGTGGGAAGAATGTTCCTTACATTGGTGATCAGTGGGAAGAATGTTCCTTACATTGGTGAGGAACATTCTTCCCACTGATCAGTGGGAAGAATGTCTCTTACATTGGTGATCAGTGGAAGAATGTTCCTTACATTGGTGATCAGTGGGAAGAATGTTCCTTACATTGGTGATCAGTGGGAAGAATGTTCCTTACATTGGTGATCAGTGGGAAGAATGTCCTTACATTGGTGATCAGTGGGAAGAATGTCCCTTACATTGGTGATCAGTGGGAAGAAGTTCCTTACATTGGTGATCAGTGGGAAGAATGTCCTTACATTGGTGATCAGTGGGAAGAATGTTCCTTACATTGGTGATCAGTGGGAAGAATGTTCCTTACATTGGTGATCAGTGAGAAGAATGTCCTTACATTGGTGATCAGTGGAAGAATGTTCCTTACATTGGTGATCAGTGGGAAGAATGTTCCCTTACATTGGTGATCAGTGGAGAAGAATGTCCTACATTGGTGATCAGTGGGAAGAATGTCCCTTACATTGGTGATCAGTGAGAAGAATGTTCCTTACATTGGTGATCAGTGGGAAGAATGTCCCTTACATTGGTGATCAGTGGGAAGAATGCTCCTTACATTGGTGATCAGTGGGAAGAATGTCCCTTACATTGGTGATCAGTGGGAAGAATGTTCCTTACATTGGTGATCAGTGGAAGAATGTCCCTTACATTGGTGATCATGGGAAGAATGTCCTTACATTGGTGATCAGTGGGAAGAATGTTCCTTACATTGGTGATCAGTGGGAGAATGTTCCTTACATTGGTGATCAGTGGGAAGAATGTTCCTTACATTGGTGATCAGTGGGAAGAATGTTCCTTACATTGGTGATCAGTGGAAGAATGTTCCTTAAATGGTGATCAGTGGGAAGAATGTCCCTTACATTGGTGATCAGTGGGAAGAATGTCCCTTACATTGGTGATCAGTGGGAAGAATGTCCCTTACATTGGTGATCAGAGGAAGAATGTCCCTTACATTGGTGATCAGTGAGAAGAATGTCTCCTTACATTGGTGATCAGTGAGAAGAATGTCCCTTACATTGGTGATCAGTGGAAGAATGTTCCTTACATTGGTGATCAGTGGGAAGAATGTTCCTTACATTGGTGATCAGTGGGAAGAATGTCCCTTACATTGGTGATCAGTGAGAAGAATGTTCCTTACATTGGTGATCAGTGGGAGAATGTCCTTACATTGGTGATCAGTGAGAAGAATGTTCCCTTACATTGGTGATCAGTGAGAAGAATGTTCCTTACATTGGTGATCAGTGGGAAGAATGTTCCTTACATTGGTGATCAGTGGAAGAATGTTCCTTACATTGGTGATCAGTGGGAAGAATGCTCCTTACATTGGTGATCAGTGGGAAGAATGCTCCTTACATTGGTGATCAGTGGAAGAATGTTCCTTACATTGGTGATCAGTGAGAAGAATGTCCCTTACATTGGTGATCAGTGAGAAGAATGTCCCTTACATTGGTGATCAGTGGGAAGAATGTTCCTTACATTGGTGATCAGTGGAAGAATGTTCCTTACATTGGTGATCAGTGGGAAGAATGCTCCTTACATTGGTGATCAGTGGAAGAATGCTCCTTACATTGGTGATCAGTGGGAAGAATGTTCCTTACATTGGTGATCAGTGGAAGAATGTCCCTTACATTGGTGATCAGTGGGAGAATGCTCCTTACATTGGTGATCAGTGGGAAGAATGTTCCTTACATTGGTGATCAGTGGGAAGAATGTCCTTACATTGGTGATCAGTGGGAAGAATGTTCCTTACATTGGTGATCAGTGGAAGAATGTCCTTACATTGGTGATCAGTGAGAAGAATGTCCCTTACATTGGTGATCAGTGGGAAGAATGTCCTTACATTGGTGATCAGTGAGGAAGAATGATCCTTACATTGGTGATCAGTGGGAGAATGTCCCTTACATTGGTGATCAGTGGGAAGAATGTCCCTTACATTGGTGATCAGTGGGAAGAATGTCCTTACATTGGTGATCAGTGGGAAGAATGTTCCTTACATTGGTGATCAGTGAGAAGAATGCTCCTTACATTGGTGATCAGTGAGAAGAATGTTCCTTACATTGGTGGTCAGTGAGAGAATGTTCCTTACATTGGTGATCAGTGAGAAGAATGTTCCTTACATTGGTGATCAGTGAGAAGAATGTTCCTTACATTGGTGATCAGTGAGAAGAATGTCCCTTACATTGGTGATCAGTGAGAAGAATGCTCCTTACATTGGTGATCAGTGGGAAGAATGCTCCTTACATTGGTGATCAGTGAGAAGAATGCTCCTTACATTGGTGATCAGTGGGAAGAATGTTCCTTACATTGGTGATCAGTGGGAAGAATGTCCCTTACATTGGTGATCAGTGGAAGAATGTTCCTTACATTGGTGATCAGTGGGAAGAATGTCCCTTACATTGGTGATCAGTGGGAAGAATGATCCTTACATTGGTGATCAGTGGGAAGAATGTCCCTTACATTGGTGATCAGTGGGAAGAATGCTCCTTACATTGGTGGTCAGTGAGAAGAATGTTCCTTACATTGGTGATCAGTGAGAAGAATGTTCCTTACATTGGTGATCAGTGGGAAGAATGTTCCTTACATTGGTGATCAGTGGGAAGAATGCTCCTTACATTGGTGATCAGTGAGAAGAATGTCCCTTACATTGGTGATCAGTGAGAAGAATGCTCCTTACATTGGTGATCAGTGAGAAGAATGTCCCTTACATTGGTGATCAGTGGGAAGAATGTCCCTTACATTGGTGATCAGGGATAAGAATGTTCCTTACATTGGTGATCAGTGGGAAGAATGCTCCTTACATTGGTGATCAGTGAGAAGAATGTCCCTTACATTGGTGATCAGTGAGAAGAATGCTCCTTACATTGGTGATCAGTGAGAAGATGTTCCTTACATTGGTGATCAGTGGGAAGAATGTTCCTTACCATTGGTGATCAGTGGAAGAATGCTCCTTACATTGGTGATCAGTGAGAATGAATGTCCTTACATAGGTGATCAGTGAGAAGAATGCTCCTTACATTGGTGATCAGTGGAAGAATGTCCTTACATTGGTGATCAGTGAGAAGAATGTTCCTTACATTGGTGATCAGTGAGAGAATGTTCCTTACATTGGTGATCAGTGGGAAGAATGTCCTTACATTGGTGATCAGTGGAAGAATGTCCTTACATTGGTGATCAGTGAGGAAGAATGTCCCTTACATTGGAGATCAGTGGAAGAATGTTCCTTACATTGGTGTCAGTGAGAAAATGTTCCCTTACATTTGGTGATCAGTGGGAAGAATGCTTCCTTACATGGTGATCAGTGGAAGAATGTTCCTTACATTGGTGATCAGTGGGAAGAATGTTCCTTACATTGGTGATCAGTGGGAAGAATGTCCCTTACATTGGTGATCAGTGGGAAGAATGTCCCTTACCATTGGTGATCAGTGGGAAGAATGTTCCTTACATTACATTGGTGATCAGTGGGAAGAATGTCCCATACATTGGTGATCAGTGAGAAGAATGTTCCTTACATTGGTGATCAGTGGAAGAAAAATGTTCCTTACATTGGTGATCAGTGGGAAGAATGTCCCTTACATTGTGATCAGTGGGAAGAATGTTCCTTACATTGGTGATCAGTGGAAGAATGTCCCTTACATTGGTGATCAGTGGGAAGAATGTCCTTACATTGGTGATCAGTGGGAAGAATGTCCCTTACATTGGTGATCAGTGGAAGAATGTTCCTTACATTGGTGATCAGTGGAAGAATGTTCCTTACATTGGATTGGTGATCAGTGAGAAGAATGTTCCTTACATTGGTGATCAGTGGAAGAATGTCCCTTACATTGGTGATCAGTGGGAAGAATGTTCCTTACATTGGTGATCAGTGTGAAGAATGTCCCTTACTTTGGTGATCAGTGGGAAGAATGCTTCCTTACATTGGTGATCAGTGGAAGAATGTCCCTTACATTGGTGATCAGTGGGAAGAATGTTCCTTACATGGTGTCAGTGGGGAAGAATGTCCCTTACATTGGAGATCATGTGGGAAAGAATGTCCCTTACATTGGTGATCAGTGGGAAGAATGTCCCTTACATTGGTGATCAGTGGAAGAATGTCCTTACATTGGTGATCAGTGGAAGAATTGCTCCTTACATTGGTGGATCAGTGGGAGGAATGTTCCTTACATTGGGATCAGTGGGAAGAATGTTCCTTACATTGGTGATCAGTGGGAAGATGTTCCTTACATTGGTGATCAGTGGGAAGAATGTCCCTTACATTGGTGATCAGTGGAAGAATGTCCCTTACATTGGTGATCAGTGGAGAAAATGTCCCTTACATTGGTGATCAGTGGGAAGAATGTCCCTTACATTGGTGATCAGTGAGAAGAATGCTCCTTACATTGGTGATCATTGAGAAGAATGCTCCTTACATTGGTGATCAGTGGGAAGAATGTCCCTTACATTGGTGATCAGTGGGAAGAATGTCCCTTACATTGGTGATCAGTGGGAAGAATGTTCCCTACATTGGTGATCAGTGAGAAGAATGTCCCTTACATTGGTGATCAGTGGGAAGAATGTTCCTTACATTGGTGATCAGTGGAAGAATGTCCTTACATTGGTGATCAGTGAGAAGAATGTCCCTTACATTGGTGATCAGTGAGAAGAATGTCCCTTACATTGGTGATCAGTGAGGAAGAATGTTCCTTACATTGGTGATCAGTGGGAAGAATGTTCCTTACATTGGTGATCAGTGGGAAGAATGCTCTTACATTGGTGATCAGTGGGAAGAATGTCCCTTACATTGGTGATCAGTGAGAAGAATGTCCCTTACATTGGTGATCAGTGAGAAGAATGTCCCTTACATTGGTGATCAGTGAGAAGAATGTCCCTTACATTGGTGATCAGTGAGAAGAATGTTCCTTACACGTTGGTGATCAGTGGGAAGAATGTCCCTTACATTGGTGATCAGTGGAAGAATGTCCTTACATTGCGTGATCAGGAGAAGAATGTTCCTTACATTGGTGATCAGTGGGAAGAATGTTCCTTACATTGGTGATCAGTGGGAAGAATGCTCCTTACATTGGTGATCAGTGGAAGAATGCTCCTTACATTGGTGATCAGTGGGAAGAATGTCCCTTACATTGGTGATCAGTGGGAAGAATGTTCCTTACATTGGTGATCAGTGGGAAGAATGTTCCTTACATTGGTGATCAGTGGAAGAATGTCCTTACATTGGTGATCAGTGGAAAGAATGTCCTTACAATTGGTGATCAGTGAGAAGAATGTTCCTTACATTGGTGATCAGTGAGAAGACAATGATCCTTACATTGGTGATCAGTGAGAATTCCCTTACATTGGTGATCAGTGGGAAGAATGTCCCTTACATTGGTGATCAGTGGGAAGAATGTTCCTTACATTGGTGATCAGTGGGAAGAATGTTCCTTACATTGGTGATCAGTGGGAAGAATGCTCCTTACATTGGTGATCAGTGAGAAGAATGTTCCTTACATTGGTGGTCAGTGGGGAGAATGTTCCTTACATTGGTGATCAGTGAGAAGAATGTTCCTTACATATCTGGCCCTCGGCCTGCAGTTTGGAGACCACTGACACAAAGAGCCTTGGTGTCCCAGTTGTCTGTTGCTGACCCTTTTATCTCACTACAAGTGTATCAGACCGGGGTTGTTTGAAAATACAGTCTCTGCAGTCTTCAATGGCCTGAAACGCCCACAATGTTAGCCTGACTCTGTGATTTAAGATTTTCAGGCTTTAGGTCTCACAAGGGAGCATTGTTTTTTTTTTTTTTCTTTTTCTCTTTTTATTAATGTGGCAAAAAAGACCATTTTTTTCTTTACACAGCGTTAATAGAATTTGCTAATGCTTTCCTACGCCTTATTGAATTTTCTACGTTTTAATGTAAGGTCCGAGTGTTAGGGCCACACTTTTCCCCCTAATAATTTCTGTGTCATTTTTCAATTTCACGCTGGAATCCTTTTTTTTGATGGCGCTGAAGATGTTGCCGGGTTCGTGGCGGTTCACAGCTCACTGCTGCGCTAATAGATTCTGCTTGATTTGGCGCCGTTGCGTGCCATAGTAACAGTCCTTGAGCTGGAAATCGCAAACATCTTGATTAAGTTGGCTTTTTCACTCCAGGGATGGAAGGAATATTAAACAAGCGACGCTTACTAGAAGTTTCTCTACTGGATTATTTTCCTTTGTGTGTTGTGTTTTTTTTTTTTTTTTTAGTTGGTGGTTTGAGTCCATCAAATAATTTCTTCAGATCATTCCGCTGTGGTCATGCCAATAGTTATTCCCAATATCCAGCTGAAAATTGGGTATAGTAATTGGATATTGCACTGGCAAACCAACTGCAGTTGGATGCTCTTATGAAGTCAGAGGGGGGTTAACAAATTTGCTTTGAATCTAGGAGCCAGCTTAAAAAGTTAGGAGCCAGGAACGCGCCCCGTCCTGCCGAGCTCGCGCGCAGAAGCGAACGCATACGTGAGTAGCGCCCGCATATGCAAACGGTGTTCAAACCACACATGTGAGGTATCGCCACGATCGGTAGAGCGAGAGCAATAATTCTAGCCTTAGACCTCCTCTGTAACTCAAAACATGCAACCTGTAGACATTTTTTAAACGTCGCCTATGGAGATTTTAACCACTTTAGACCCGGATCATTTATGCAGGTAAAGGACCGGGCCAGTTTTTGCGATTCGGCACTAGCGTCGCTTTAAATAAAAATTGCCCGCAGGTCGGTGCGATGTTGCTCCCAAAACAACATTGGCGTCCTTTTTTTCCCAGAAAAAGAGCTTTCTTTTGGTGGTATTTGATCTCCTCTGCGGTTTTTATTTTTTGCGCTATAATCAAAAATAGAGCAACAATTTTGAAAAAAATCTATTTTTTAGTTTTTGCTATAATAAATATCCCCCCAAAATATATAAAAAAAACGTTTTTTTCCTCAGTTTAGGCCGATACGTTTCTTCTTCTACCTACTTTTTGGTAAACAAATTCACAATAAGCGTTTATCGGTTTTGTAAACGCTATAAATTTTGCGCAAAACAAATGGGAGATCCGTTTTATTGCATTTTATTAATATTTTTTTTTTTTTTTGCTACTAATGGCGGCGATCAGCGATTTTTTTTTTTTTCGGGACTGCGACATTACGGCGGACACATCGGACAATTTTGACACATTTTTGGGACCATTGTCATTTTCACAGCAAAAAAAGTGCTATAAAAATGCAACTGATTACTGTGAAAATGACAATTGCAGTTGGAAGTTGACCACTAGGGGGTGCTGAAGGGGTGAAGTGTGACCTCATATGTGTTTCTAACTGTAGGGGGGCGGGGCTTGGACGTGTGATGTCACTGATTGTGTTTTCCCTATAACAGGGAACACATGATCAATGACAGCACCACAGTGAAGAACGGGGAAGCTGTGTTTACACACAGCTCTCCTTGTTCTTCAGCTCCAGAGGACCGATCGCGGGACACCGGCGGGTGATCGGGTCCCGCGGTCACGGAGCTTCGGACCGAGTCGCGTGCACGCACGGGCTCCACAGCTGGGCTTAAAGGGCAACGTACAGTACGTGGATGTGCCCAGCCGTGCATTCTGCCGACGTGTATCGGCATGAAGGGGTCCCTTAAGTGGTGTTAAAGGGTAAAAGTTTGTCGCCATTCCACGAGCGGACGCAATTTTGAAGCGTGACATGTTGGGTATCAATTTACTCGGCGTAACATTATCTTTCACAATATAAAAAAAAAATTGGGCTAACTTTACTGTCCTTATTTTTTAATTTAAAGTGTATTTTCCCCCCAAAAAAGTGCGCTTGTAAGACCGCTGCGCAAATGCGGTGTGACAAAGTATTGCAACGACCGCCATTTTATTCTCTAGGGTGTCAGAATAAAATATATATATAATTAGGGTTGTCCAGATACCGATACTAGTATCGGTATCGGGACCGATACCGAATATTTGCGGGAGTATTCGTACTCGCGCAAATGCTCCCGATACCTAAATAGAATACTTTTTTTGTATTTATCAACATGTTCTATGAAAATTCTTTGAGTTTTTTACTACTGCGTGACAAGCAAATAAAACATTTTTATTTCATTTTTACTCATTTTTATTCTTTTATAATGTCTTGAGTTAGAGTTCTTCATAATTCTAAAGAAAATATCCTTAGTCTGTATTGTGGTTTGAAAACGGTCACATGACATTTAAAAAAAGTATCGGTATTCGGTATCGGCGACTACATGAAAAAAAGTATCGGTACTTGTACTCGGTCCTAAAAAAGTGTTATCGGGACAACCCTATATATAATGTTTGGGGGTTCGAATTAGAGGGAAGGAGATGGCAGTGAAAACAGACAAGGGAAGCTTCATTAGCATTGCTGGTTGTCTTGTCATACCAGCGGCCACCACAAGATGGTGCCAGATCACAGAAGGAAGCATAGGCCTGCAGAAAGCCGCGGCCCGACGCGATTGCGTGGCGGGGGAGCGCACGGAGACACAGGATACCCCAGCTGCGCAGGCGCCAGGTCGCTAATTCTAGTCGCAATTGCGACCTGGTGCCCAGGTTTTGTCGAACCCTGGGTTAGGGAGTCTGAGGAAAAAAAGCCAATGCAGAACTGTGTATAAAGCCCCATACACACGATCGGACTTCCAACAAACTTTTCCGTGGATTTTTGTTTGAAGGGCGTTGGCTGTGAACTTGGTATGCATACACACGACAGGACATTTTCAGCAAACTTTCCCAAAATCACGTGTTTTTTCTGCTCTTTACCGCCACCCTTTTTAGTCAACTTCTGCTATTGTTGGTTGATTTTAACATTGGTTCTGAGCATGCATGTTTGTACTTCGGCCTAAAGTCCGATGGATTTCTGTACACACGGGAGGACTTTGCACCGTAGGACTTTTGTTGCCGAAAAGTTTGTCCGTTTGCAGAGCGAACTTTTGTCCGATGAAAACCGAAAAAAAGTTTGTCCGATGGAGCGCACACACGGTCTGATTATTTTGAAAACCTGGGAATTTAGAAGTTTGTTGTCAAAAAGTCTGACAGTGTGTATCGGCTTAACCACTTAAGGACCGCCTCCTGCAGATATACGTCAGCAGAATGGCACGGCTGGGCACAAGCACGTACCTGTACATCCTCTTTAAGTGCCCAGCCGCGCCCGCCACCCGGTCCGAAGCTCCGCGGCCGCGGGACCCGTGGACTCAATCGCCGCTGGAGTCCTGCGATCGGTCCCCGGAGCTGAAGCGAGGAGAGCTTTGTGTAGACACAGTTTCCCCGTTCTTCACTGTGGTGCCGTCATCGATCGTGTGTTCCCTTTTATAGGGAACCACAATCAATGATGTCACACCTACAGCCACACCCCCCTACAGTTAGAAACATAGATGAGGTCACACTTAACCCCTTCAGCGCCCCCTTGTGGTTAACTCCACAAACTGCAAGTGTCATTTTCACAGTATACAATGCATATTTAATGAATTTTTTGCTGTGAAAATGACAATGGTCCCAAAAATGTGTAAAAATGTCCGAAGTGTTCGCTGTCACGAAAAAAAAACGCTGATCGCCGCCATTAGTAGTGAAAAAATAAATAAAAATGCAATAAAACTATTAACCTATTTTGTAAACGCAATAAATTTTGCGCAAACCAACCGATAAACGCTTATTGCGTTTTTTTTTTTTTTTACCAAAAATAGGTAGAAGAATACGTATCGCCCTAAACTGCGGAAACAATTTTTTTTTTTTATATATATATATCTTTTCTGCGATATTTATTACAGCAACAAGTAAAAAATATTGCATTTTTTTTTCAAAATTGTCGCTCTATTTTTGTTTATAGCGCAAAAACTAAAAACCGCAGAGGTGATCAAATACCACCAAAAGAAAGCTCTATTTGTGGGAAAAAAAGGACGGCAATTTTGTTTGGGAGCCATGTTGCACGGCCGCGCAATTGTCAGTTAAAGCGACGCAGTGCCGAATCGCAAAAACTGGCCAGGTCCTTTAGCTGCCTAAAGGTCCGGGTCTTAAGTGGTTAAACGTAATAACCGCTCCCCAATCGATCAGCCAATCATAGTAATCACTTGCCTTTTTATGATGCATGTCATGTTCTGGCCGTTTTCCATTGCATGTGTGGGCATCAGAAGCCCAGTGAAAGGTATGGTGCCACATTATTGGTGACAGTGGAAGGAATAATGCTCCATTGTCGATGGCAGGAATTATACACCCCACTATTGCTGACGGGTGGGTGGGGGTAATAATGCCCCATGTGCCAGATAACAGCAGACACAGGGCCGCAGTTTGGAGACCACGGCTCTAGAGGCTTCTTCAAGTGTTTTCAGATTGTCCTTCCTCTTTTTAGTCCTCCATCCTTCTCCTCCAAGTTCCAAGGTTCTCTTTTCTGAGATGTTTTCTATTTGCTTTCCTTTATAGCTGTTTCCAGGCTACAGGGTTATTGTCCGTCCATGGTATCTATAATTCATAGATATGAATGTGCATTTTCATGTAAAAACACTACAATACTTCCAACACTGATTAACCACCTCAATACCAACATCTTGCACCCCCTTCCTGCCCGGGCCATTTTTTCAGTTCTCGGTGCTGATGGAGATTTTAGATGCCTAAATCTAATATGCATACAAAAGTAGTAAGTTAAAGACGATATCAAAGAACAGAAAGTCCAAACTCAAATCTAGAAGATAAGGGACCTAGTCCAGGCATGATAACCCACCATACAAATGGAAGCTCATGGAGGTCTGAATCTGGGGACCTCTCCATAGACCTGGATACCTATCTGGAGGACACTGAATTTATAATGCCCTGAATTCCAGGTATGGATGTCAACACATTATTACATTTGGTTCAGCTTGGGCTGGTGTAATTATACATATGCCATATCTGTGGGATCCTTCTGGAAGCTGGGGGTCACTGTAGTCAGGGCTGATCCTAGGCAGGTGCGTGGGGTGCAGTGCACCCAGGCGCCACAGAGGTGAGGGCACTTTCCTGGCCAAGCCTGTCCCCCCCTACCCCCCTACTGTCAGAGGAGCAGAGCGAATGCTAGGGGGTTCAGTGAATGGCGCCTATCCCAGTCGGGGCGAACCCCTATGGTTACTATCCACTGTGGGTCCCCCTTGCTGACCTCAAATCAAGGCTGCATAGAGTAGGAGATTCTGCAGATCCCCCTCAATGATTTCATCACGTCCATGCTTCTGCAGATCCTCCTCTGACATGTCAATGTTGCATAGAGTAGGTGGAGCCTTCTGCAGATCCTCCTCTCTGATATGTCAACGTTGCATAGAGTAGGTGGAGCCTTCTGCAGATCCTCCTCTCTGATATGTCAATGTTGCATAGAGTAGGTGGAGCCTTCTGCAGATCCTCCTCTCTGATATGTCAATGTTGCATAGAGTAGGTGGAGCCTTCTGCAGATCCTCCTCTCTGATATGTCAACGCTGCATAGAGTAGGTGGAGCCTTCTGCAGATCCTCCTCTCTGATATGTCAACGTTGCATAAAGTAGGTGGAGCCTTCTGCAGATCCTCCTCTCTGACATGTCAATGTTGCATAAAGTAGGTGGAGCCTTCTGCAGATCCTCTGCTCTGATATGTCAATGTTGCATAGAGTAGGTGGAGCCTTCTGCAGATCTTCCGCTCTGATATGTCAACGTTGCATAGAGTAGGTGGAGCCTTTCTGCAGATCCTCCTCTCTGATATGTCAACGCTGCATAGAGTAGGTGGAGCCTTCTGCAGATCCTCCTCTCTGATATGTCAACGTTGCATAGAGTAGGTGGAGCCTTCTGCAGATCCTCCTCTCTGATATGTCAACGCTGCATAGAGTAGGTGGAGCCTTCTGCAGATCCTCCTCTCTGATATGTCAATGTTGCATAAAGTAGGTGGAGCCTTCTGCAGATCCTCCAAGGTCTCTCCCCATCTGTCTTCAGGTCTAGTCCTTTGAGTGGCTCTGGCACATAGCCTCGATTCACACCTATGCATGTTGCTTTTGAGCGTTTTTGCAGTGCTTTTTGTGGTGCTTGCTGCGTTTTTCGACACCACGATTTGCGGTTTTTATTGTTTTTTTTTTTTTTTTTTTTTTTTTTTTTTTTTTTTTTTTTTTATACATTTCCTTCAACAACCAGCTACAAACAGATAAAAAAACGCAAATCGCAGTCCTTGCGTTTTGGATGCCGGTCCATTCAATTCTATTACATGCAAAACGCTGCTTTTTGCGGGGGGAAAAAAAATCCAGACCCTTTCCAAAAAAGGCAGAGGCACAAAAAAACATTGATGTGAACATGTTCCAAAGGAAACCATGTTAAAAAATGTCCCTGCATTTCTCCAAAATGCATGAAAAACCGCATTAGTGTGAATGGAGCCTTAACCACTTAACCACATCCATACCAGCCCATTGTAAAATGGCGTCCTCAAAGGACCTCTAACGATCCGGGTGGAGATATGACGTCCTGGGCTTTGTGGGGGGATATCTGAATGATGCCTGCAGCTAGAGGCATCATTCAGATATCCTTCTCTTCTGCCGGCGATTCTGCACAACGTAAGAATGATCATAGCGGCGATTCCGCCGCTAGATCGTTCTTACAGGCGGCGGGAGGGGACATCCCCCCCCTCCCGCCGCCATCCGGTGCTTCTCCGGGCTCTCCCGTGCCATCAGGGGCCCGGAGAACGAATCGTCTGGCGCTGGCAGGAAGCATAGAGATGACTGGTGACCAGATGGTCACCAGTCATCTCTATGACCATCGGAGGACCCGGGCGCGATGTGATGACGTCACGGCCGGGTCCCCGTAAGTAAACAAAGCCGCAATTGCAGCTGCTAAGCAACAGTAATCATGAGATCGGTGAATTTTTTTTTCACCGATTTTCATGCTTTCCAGCCTGGAGGAGAGATATTTTTTTTTTAACGCCCCTGTCCCCAGTAGCTCTCGCGGAGAAGCGAGCGCACACGCAATTCCCGCCGACATATGTAAACGCCATTAAACCACATATGTGAGGTATCGCGCGTGCGTTAGAGTGCCAGCAACAATTCTAGCACTAGATCTCCTCTGTAAATCTAAACTGGTAACCTGTAAAAAATTTCAAAGCGTTGCCTATGGAGATTTTTAAGTACCGAAGTTTGGCGCCATTCCATGAGTGTGCGCAATTTTAAAGCGTGACATATTAGGTATCTATTTACTCGGTGTAACATCATCTTTCATATTTTACAAAAAAATTGGGCTAACTTTACTGTTTTGTTTTTTAATTCATGAAATTTTTTTTTTTTTAAAAAAGGCGTTTGAAAAATTATTGCGCAAATACCGTGCAAGATAAAACGTTTCAATGACCGTCGTTTTATTCCCTAGGGTGTCTGCTAAAAAAACATATATAATGTTTGGGGGTTCAGCGTAATTTTCTAGCAAAAAAAATTAGGGTTGTCCAGATACCGATACTAGTATCGGTATCGGACCGATACCGAGTATTTGCGGGAGTACTCGTACTCGCGCAAATGCTCCCGATACCTAAATAGAATACTTTTTTTTGTATTTATCAACATGTTCTATGAAAATTCTTTGAGTTTTTTACTACTGCGTGACAAGCAAATAAAACATTTTTTATCATTTTTACTCATTTTTATTCTTTTATAATGTCTTGAGTTAGAGTTCTTCATAATTCTAAAGAAAATATCCTTAGTCTGTATTGTGGTTTGAAAACTGTCACATGACATTTAAAAAAAGTATTGGTATTCGGTATCGGCGACTACATGAAAAAAATATCGGTACTTGTACTCGGTCCTAAAAAAGTGGTATCGGGACAACCCTAAAAAAAAGATGATTTGTACATGTAGGAGAGAAGTGCCAGAATAGGCCCGGTATGGAGGTGTGTATAAAAGCCCGGTATTGAAGTGGTTAAGGACCCGCTCACGACTATATGCGTCCTGTTTTTAAAGATCGATATCTCGGTAACGGCAGCAGCGGTCCTGTAAACGATAACGGTGGTCTCCGCGGCGGATTCCCCGCAAGATCACCGTTATTGACAGTGGGAGTGGCCCCCCCTCCTGCCGCTTTCCTGCGCCCTCTGCCGCTTACCATAGCCGTTGGCAGCGGCGGAGGCGATCGGGTCCTGTCCCCTGCTCTGCTGGGATACGAGTGAGGGCAAGATGGCCCCTCACCCGTCCCCATAGCATAGCAGGGCAGAAGTGACGTCAAAACTTCTTAAAGCAATATTTAAAGCAATATTTTCTTGTTGCCATTTTTTTAAATGAAACATTTATTAATTTTTTTTTTGCATTTTAGTGTAAATATAAGATGCAAGGTCTTTTTGACCCCAGATCTCATATTAAAGAGGACCTGTCATGCTTTTTTCTATTACAAGGGATGTTTACATTCCTTGTAATAGGAATAAAAGTGACCCATTTTTTTTTTCCCATGTAAAAATTAATAAAATAAATAAGAAAACAAAAACATTTTTTTTTAAAGCGTCCTGTCCCGACGAGCTCGCACGCAGAAGCGAACGCATATATGAGCAGCGCCCGCATATGTAAACGGTGTAAAATCCACACAAGTGCGGTATCACCGCGATCGTTGGAGCGAGAGCAATAATTCTAGCCCTAGACCTCCTCTGTAGCTCAAAAGATGCAACCTATAGAATATTTTAAACGTCGCCTATGGAGATTTTTAAGGGTAAAAGATTGACGCGGGCGCATTTTTTGAAGCGTGACATGTTGGGTATCATTTTACTCGGCGTAACATTATCTTTCACAATATATAAAAAAAAATTGGGTTAACTTTACTGTTGTCTTATTTTTTAAATCAAAAAAGTGATTTTTTTTTTTAAAAGTGCGCTTGTAAGGCCGCTGCACAAATACTGTGCGACCAAAAAGTATTGCAACAACCGCCATTTTATTCTCTCGGGTGTTAGAAAAAAATATATATAATGTTTGGGGGTTTTAAGTAATTTTCTAGCAAAGAAAACTCTTTTAGTCTTGTAAACGCAGAATCTGAAAAAGCCAAGGTCCTTAAGTGGTTAAACAAAAACACATTTCATATAGGGAGCTCTGTCAGGTCTGCTGTAAGTTTGTCTGCACAATGTACTTTGTGATTTACTTATGTGTTTTACCTTTTTATTTTGCAGTTAAAAAAGCCAAACTTCAAGGTCCCCCAGGTAAGAGATGTTTATTTTCTATGTACTCTATAATATATGTATATATGTTTTTTTTCAGTTTTGGCTTTGTGTATTGTTCTTCTCTACGGCACAGTTAAAGTATATCTCCTCTATCTCTCTTCTATCTATCTATATCTCCTCTAGCTCTCCTGTATTGCTCTCTTGTATTGCTCTCTTGTAGCTCTCGTGTAACTAGCTCTGTAGCTCTCTAGCTGCGGCAAAGTGGTTGTAAGAATCCTGACTGGACGTCATATGACGTCCTCGGGATTCTGAGCCGTTGCGCGCACCCGGGGGCGCGCATCGCGGCGATCGTTGTTGCAGGGTGTCAGTCTGACACCCCGCAACACCGATCAAGGTAAAGAGTCTCTCACGGAGACTCTTTACCATGTGATCAGCCGTGTCCAATCACGGCTGATCACAATGTAAATAGGAAAAGCCGGTAATCGGCTTTTCCTTACTCGCGTCTGTCAGACGCGAGTAGAGGAGAGCCGATCGGCTGCTTCTGTGACGTGGGGGGGGGGGTTTGTGCCGATCGATCATCAGCACAGCCCCCCCCCCGAGGATGCCCACTGGACCACCAGGGATGGGCATATAGAACAGCAGTAAAAAAAAATAAAAAGGATGCCACCCTAGACCACCAGGGATGAAGAGGACACACAAAATGAATGCCAATCAGTGCCCAATGGGCATCACTGATTGGCAGGCATTGTTTGGCACTGATTGGCATCCATTAGTACAACACATACAATAGTGCCCATCTATGCCCATCCATGCCGCCTATCCGTGCCCATCCATGCCGCCTATCCGTGCCTGTCCGTGCCGCCTATCCGTGCCGCCTATCCGTGCCCGTCTGTGCCGCCTATCCGTGCCCGTCCGTGCCGCCTATCCGTGCCCGTCCGTGCCGCCTATCCGTGCCGCCCAGCCGTGCCGCCTATCCGTGCCGCCTATCAGTGCCCATCTGTGCCGCATATTAGTGCCCATCAATGCCACCACATCAGTGCCACCTCGTCGGTGCCCATCAGTGCCGCCTTGTCAGTGCAGTACCATCAGTGCCCATCAGTGAAGGAGAAAACGTACTTATTTACAATGTTTTATAACAAACAAAAAAATACTTTTTTTTTTTCAAAATTTTCGGTCATTTTTAAAAAAAAATTGCCACCAAAAGAAAGCTCTATTTGTGGGAACAAAATGATAAAAATTTAGTTTGGGTACAGTGTAGCACGACCGCGCAATTGTCATTCAAAGTTCAACAGCGCTGAAAGCTAAAAATTGGTCTGGGCGGGAGGGTGTGTAAGTGCCCGGTATGGAAGTGGATATAATATATGTATATTTACACAAACAATATAAATACCCTACAATTTTTTTTATTTTCTACATAAAGCCAGTTGCGGCATTCTTCTTGGTTTCCTCGGATGTTGGGTCTAGGGGTTTCTTCTATGATAAAGGATGCTTGATGAAAATTCTTTACCAGACTTCCTTAACTAAGCAGAGATTTTAATCAGAGAGCTAAAGAGCGGATCAGAGCAGCTTATCATATGACCCTATCGGAGTGGGGTCATATTGGAGGGGGGGCGGCTGGTTTGTTTTGTTTTAAATCGACCGGAAAAGGATTTGGAGAGTCTGGTTTTCAGTCGGTCATATGAAGACAATGCTGTGTTCCCTGGAGATTTACCGCTCTACCTCGCACTATGCCCTGCAATCTCATTTTGACCACTTCCATACCAGGCACTTGCGCACCTTCCCGCCCAGGTCAATTTTCAGCTTTCAGCACTGTCGCACTTTGAATGGCAATTGCGCGGTCGTGCTACACTGTACCCAAACAAAATTGGCGTCCTTTTTTTCCCCACAAAATAGAGCTTTCTTTTGGTGGTATTTGATCACCTCTGCTTTTTTTTTGCGCAACAACTAAAAAAAGACTGAAAATTTAGAAAAAAAAATACGTTTTTATTTTTTTCTGTAAATTTTTTTGTAAATAAGTAAGTTTTCTCTTTCAATTACGGGCACTGATATGGCGGCACTGATGGACATCGATGAGGTAGTACTGACGGGCACAGATAAGGTGGCACTGATTGGCGGCGCTGGTATGCGGCACTGATGGGCACCCATGGGCGGCACTGATGGGCACTCATGGGTGGCACTGATGGGCACTCATGGGTGGCACTGATGGGCACTCATGGGTGGCACTGATGGGCACTCATGGGTGGCACTGATGGGCACTCATGGACGGCACTGATGGGCACTCATGGACGGCACTGATGGGCACTCATGGGCGGCACTGATGGGCACTCATGGGCGGCACTGGGCACTTATGGATACTTATGGGTGGCACAGATAGGCACTGTGGGGTGGCACTGATGGACACTGTGGGGCGGCACTGATTTACCTATGTTGCCAGTCAGTGCCCATTTGTGGGCACTGATTGGCATCATTTTTTTTTTGGGCATTTTTTTTTTTAATGCTTTTTTTATTTTCAGACTTTTTTATTTTTTTTCACAGACTTTTATTTTAGTTTGCCCTTCCCTGGTGGTCCAGTGTTGGCATCGGAGGGGGGGGGCTGCGCTGATAAACAATCAGCGCGAACCCCCCCTGTCAGGAGAGCCGCCGATCGGCTCTCCTCTACTCGCGTCTGTCAGACGCGAGTGAGGAAGAGCCATCAACGGCTCTTCCTGTTCTTATCGTGATCAGCCGTGATTGGACACGGCTGATCACGTGGTAAAGAGTCTCCGTGAGAGACTCTTTACCGAGATCGGTGCTGCGGGCTGTCAGACTGACACCCTGCAACAACGATCGCCGCGATGCGCGCCCCCAGGGGCGAGCAGCGGCTCAGAATCCTGATGACGTCCAGTCAGGATTCTACAACCACTTTGCCGCCGTCAATATGTCATTGGCGGGCGGCAAGTGGTTAAAGTGGGTGTCAACCCTCACATATACCCAGTGAAGTGACTGGCCTCAGGTGATGCACAGAAATGAAGTAAATGCTCCTACATCGGTTTTACCTGTTTTATCTGCAGTCTTCTCTTCTCAACAGCCATTCAAAATGCAGAATTTATACAGCTTGTCTGAGCTTTTAAAAAGCAGGGGGCAGAGAGCTGAAGTTGCACACTGCAGATTTCAGTGAGAGCTGACTGAAGGGAACGGAAACACCCCTTTTACATCTTACACAGGAACAGCGCTGAGGCTGTCAATCGCAGACTGTGTGCTGTAGCTCCCTCCCCTGTCACCATTCTTTATCTTGGTGGCCGTAAAACTTATCAGAAGTGACTCATGCTGGTAGCAGATTAAGGAGGCAGCAGACAGAAATTGCACCTAATGCTCTGAATTGAGACAAGGGCACACTGTAGAGCAGGGGTCTCCAAACCTTCTAAACAAGGGGCCAGTTTACTGTCCTTCAGACTTTAGGAGGCCCGGACTGTGGCCAGCGAGAGCAGAAAATATCCCGGCGTCAGAATAAACAGTTTACCCTCTTTGGTGTCAGTGGGAGGAATAGTCCCTCATAGTTGGTGTCAGTGGGAGGAATAGTCCCTCATAGTTGGTGTCAGTGGGAGGAATAGTCCCTCATCGTTGGTGTCGGTGGGAGGAATAGTCCCTTGTCGGTGGGAGGAATAGTCCCTCGTCGTTGATGTCAGTAGGAGGAATAGTCCCTTGTCGTTGATGTCACTAGGAGGAATAGTCCCCCATTGTTGGTGTCGGTGGGAGGAATAGTCCCTCATCGTTGGTGTCAGTGGGAGGAATAGTCCCTCATCGTTGGTGTCAGTGGGAGGAATAGTCCCTCATCGTTGGTGTCAGTGGGAGGAATAGTCCCTCATCGTTGGTGTCCGTGGGAGGAATAGTGCCCCATCATTGGTGTCGGTGGGAGGAATAGTCCCTCATCGTTGGTGTCGGTGGGAGGAATACCGTATTTATCGGCGTATACCACGCACTTTTTTGCCCTAAAATTCAGGGCAAAATCGTGGGTGCGCGATATACGCCGATACCCGCTTCCCGCGCTGAGTTTGAACTACTGCGCCGGCATATACCGAGCGCAAATCTTCCAATGAGGACACTAGTCTCACTTCCTGTTTGAGTCTACAGGACAAGAAGTTGAGGGAATTCTCCCTAATGAGACAGAAGCCAAAAAATACAATTTTTAACTCGTCTACTCTATCCAAAGTTTAATAAAGTTTAAGCTTTAGATATACTTGACAGTTTGTTCAGATCTCGATAAGAGTCTGAGTCCTGTTAGGAGCTGTTTCGAGGATTAGAGTGTTTAAGTATTAAAACCGTAATTAAACCTGATTGGTCCCTGGTGAGAAATACTCCGCCATGAAAAGTGACAATGCTGACACATCAACCATCTTGGGATATGGAGACATATTTTTAGAATTGCCAATTATAGTTGTGAGCTGTTCATGGTTCAAAATTTACATCTTAATATTAAGAAAGTTAATTCTTTCCGACGCGGTGTGGATATTGTCTCAGACGCGGCCGGGAGGTTCTCTTGTTTAAGATTGATGTACAAAGGCTGTGAATTCTGGGAGTGGGGATCCTCTAACAGACAGCCTGGATATTCTCCCCAACATGACTGAGATATTGTCATGGCCGGGATATTCTCTTCGATATAGCTGTGGTTATTATAATGGACCAGTTATTCTATTCAACATGGTTGGAATATTTGTTATGGTTGAGATAGTCTCTCCGAAATGGCGGAAACATTGTTATGGCTGACATATTCTCTTCAACATTACTGTGGTTATTGTAATGGCCTGGGTATTCTCTTCGACTGGGTTGGAATGTTATGGCTGGATATTCTCTCTGACATGGCTGGAACATTGTTATGGTTGCGATATTCTCTCCGACACAGCCGGGACATTGTTATGGTTGGGATATTCTCTCCGACACAGCCAGGACATTGTTGTGGTTGGGATATTCTCTCCGACACAGCCGGGACATTGTTATGGTTGGGATATTCTCTCCGACACAGCCGGGACATTGTTATGGTTGGGATATTCTCTCCGACACAGCCGGGACATTGTTATGGTTGGGATATTCTCTCCGACACAGCCGGGACATTGTTATGGTTGGGATATTCTCTCCGACACAGCCGGGACATTGTTATGGTTGGGATATTCTCCAACATGGCTGTGGTTATTGTAATGGCCTGGGTATTCTCTTCGACTGGGTTGGAATGTTTTGGCTGGATATTCTCTCTGACATGGCTGGAACATTGTTATGGTTGGGATATTCTCTCCGACACAGCCGGGACATTGTTATGGTTGGGATATTCTCTCCGACACAGCCAGGACATTGTTGTGGTTGGGATATTCTCTCCGACACAGCCGGGACATTGTTATGGTTGGGATATTCTCTCCGACACAGCCAGGACATTGTTGTGGTTGGGATATTCTCTCCGACACAGCCGGGACATTGTTATGGTTGGGATATTCTCCAACATGGCTGTGGTTATTGTAATGGCCTGGGTATTCTCTTCGACTGGGTTGGAATGTTTTGGCTGGATATTCTCTCTGACATTGTTATGGTTGGGATATTCTCTCCGACACAGCCGGGACATTGTTATGGTTGGGATATTCTCTCCGACACAGCCAGGACATTGTTATGGTTGGGATATTCTCTCCGACACAGCCGGGACATTGTTATGGTTGGGATATTCTCTCCGACACAGCCGGGACATTGTTGTGGTTGGGATATTCTCTCCGACACAGCCGGGACATTGTTATGGTTGGGATATTCTCTCCGACACAGCCGGGACATTGTTATGGTTGGGATATTCTCTCCGACACAGCCGGGACATTGTTATGGTTGGGATATTCTCTCCGACACAGCCGGGACATTGTTATGGTTGGGATATTCTCTCCGACACAGCCGGGACATTGTTATGGTTGGGATATTCTCTCCGACACAGCCAGGACATTGTTATGGTTGGAATTTTATGGCTGGATATTCTTTCCGACACAGCCAGGACATTGTTATGGTTGGGATATTCTCTCCGACACAGCCAGGACATTGTTATGGTTGATAATATTCTCTCCGGCACAGCCGGGACATTGTTATGGTTGGGATATTCTCTCCGACACAGCCGGGACATTGTTATGGTTGGGATATTCTCTCCGACACAGCAGGACATTGTTGTGGTTGGGATATTCTCTCCGACACAGCCAGGACATTGTTATGGTTGATAATATTCTCTCCGGCACAGCCGGGACATTGTTATGGTTGGGATATTCTCTCCGACACAGCCAGGACATTGTTGTGGTTGGGATATTCTCTCCGACACAGCCAGGACATTGTTATGGTTGGGATATTCTCTCCGACACAGCCGGGACATTGTTATGGTTGGGATATTCTCTCCGACACAGCCAGGACATTGTTGTGGTTGGGATATTCTCTCCGACACAGCCGGGACATTGTTATGGTTGGGATATTCTCTCCGACACAGCCGGGACATTGTTATGGTTGGGATATTCTCTCCGACACAGCCGGGACATTGTTATGGTTGGGATATTCTCCAACATGGCTGTGGTTATTGTAATGGCCTGGGTATTCTCTTCGACTGGGTTGGAATGTTTTGGCTGGATATTCTCTCTGACATGGCTGGAACATTGTTATGGTTGGGATATTCTCTCCGACACAGCCGGGACATTGTTATGGTTGGGATATTCTCTCCGACACAGCCAGGACATTGTTGTGGTTGGGATATTCTCTCCGACACAGCCAGGACATTGTTATGGTTGGGATATTCTCTCCGACACAGCCGGGACATTGTTGTGGTTGGGATATTCTCTCCGACACAGCCGGGACATTGTTATGGTTGGGATATTCTCTCCGACACAGCCGGGACATTGTTATGGTTGGGATATTCTCTCCGACACAGCCGGGACATTGTTATGGTTGGGATATTCTCTCCGACACAGCCGGGACATTGTTATGGTTGGGATATTCTCTCCGACACAGCCGGGACATTGTTATGGTTGGGATATTCTCTCCGACACAGCCGGGACATTGTTATGGTTGGGATATTCTCTCCGACACAGCCGGGACATTGTTATGGTTGGGATATTCTCCAACATGGCTGTGGTTATTGTAATGGCCTGGGTATTCTCTTCGACTGGGTTGGAATGTTTTGGCTGGATATTCTCTCTGACATGGCTGGAACATTGTTATGGTTGGGATATTCTCTCCGACACAGCCGGGACATTGTTATGGTTGGGATATTCTCTCCGACACAGCCAGGACATTGTTGTGGTTGGGATATTCTCTCCGACACAGCCGGGACATTGTTATGGTTGGGATATTCTCTCCGACACAGCCAGGACATTGTTGTGGTTGGGATATTCTCTCCGACACAGCCGGGACATTGTTATGGTTGGGATATTCTCCAACATGGCTGTGGTTATTGTAATGGCCTGGGTATTCTCTTCGACTGGGTTGGAATGTTTTGGCTGGATATTCTCTCTGACATTGTTATGGTTGGGATATTCTCTCCGACACAGCCGGGACATTGTTATGGTTGGGATATTCTCTCCGACACAGCCAGGACATTGTTGTGGTTGGGATATTCTCTCCGACACAGCCGGGACATTGTTATGGTTGGGATATTCTCTCCGACACAGCCGGGACATTGTTGTGGTTGGGATATTCTCTCCGACACAGCCGGGACATTGTTATGGTTGGGATATTCTCTCCGACACAGCCGGGACATTGTTATGGTTGGGATATTCTCTCCGACACAGCCGGGACATTGTTATGGTTGGGATATTCTCTCCGACACAGCCGGGACATTGTTATGGTTGGGATATTCTCTCCGACACAGCCGGGACATTGTTATGGTTGGGATATTCTCTCCGACACAGCCAGGACATTGTTATGGTTGGAATTTTATGGCTGGATATTCTTTCCGACACAGCCAGGACATTGTTATGGTTGGGATATTCTCTCCGACACAGCCAGGACATTGTTATGGTTGATAATATTCTCTCCGGCACAGCCGGGACATTGTTATGGTTGGGATATTCTCTCCGACACAGCCGGGACATTGTTATGGTTGGGATATTCTCTCCGACACAGCAGGACATTGTTGTGGTTGGGATATTCTCTCCGACACAGCCAGGACATTGTTATGGTTGATAATATTCTCTCCGGCACAGCCGGGACATTGTTATGGTTGGGATATTCTCTCCGACACAGCCGGGACATTGTTGTGGTTGGGATATTCTCTCCGACACAGCCGGGACATTGTTATGGTTGGGATATTCTCTCCGACACAGCCGGGACATTGTTATGGTTGGGATATTCTCTCCGACACAGCCAGGACATTGTTGTGGTTGGGATATTCTCTCCGACACAGCCGGGACATTGTTATGGTTGGGATATTCTCTCCGACACAGCCGGGACATTGTTATGGTTGGGATATTCTCTCCGACACAGCCGGGACATTGTTATGGTTGGGATATTCTCCAACATGGCTGTGGTTATTGTAATGGCCTGGGTATTCTCTTCGACTGGGTTGGAATGTTTTGGCTGGATATTCTCTCTGACATGGCTGGAACATTGTTATGGTTGGGATATTCTCTCCGACACAGCCGGGACATTGTTATGGTTGGGATATTCTCTCCGACACAGCCGGGACATTGTTATGGTTGGGATATTCTCCAACATGGCTGTGGTTATTGTAATGGCCTGGGTATTCTCTTCGACTGGGTTGGAATGTTATGGCTGGATATTCTCTTTGACATGGCTGGGACATTGTTATGGTTGGGATATTCTCTCCGACACAGCCGGGACATTGTTATGGTTGGGATATTCTCTCCGACACAGCCGGGACATTGTTATGGTTGGGATATTCTCTCCGGCACAGCCGAGACATTGTTGTGGTTGGGATATTCTCTCCGACACAGCCGGGACATTGTTATGGTTGGGATATTCTCTCCGACACAGCCGAGACATTGTTATGGGTGGGATATTCTCTCCGACACAGCCGGGACATTGTTATGGTTGGGATATTCTCTTTGACACAGCCGGGACATTGTTATGGTTGGGATATTCTCTCCAACACAGCCCGGACGTTATAATTGGGATATTCTCTCCGTCACAGCCGAGAAACTATTATGGTTGGGATATTCTCTCCAACACAGCCGGGACATTATGGCCAGCATATTCTCTTTGACAGTGTAGCACTACCCCCGGAGGAGCTGCTGGTGGTTTTGGGTGGCACATTTTCCTCATGGCTCCCCCGAATTCCTAGGGGTGAATGATGCGTATTGCATTTGGTAGAAGTAAAGGAATGTCCACAATAGGTGCTCTTTGCTGTGCTCTTTATTACCCAGCCAGGTAAAAATAAAACTTGTGGTGAGGAAAGTAAAGTTGAAGGAAGAAAGGAGAATGGCAGATTCAGGCGTGATGATAGGGAAACAGTCCTGCTCCCAAGTGTAACACTTCTCTGCGCCACTCCTGCCGGAGTGGGTCTAGTGTACCCGGACCGGCCTCTCTCACTGACCTGGCAGCCAGAGTATCACTCTAACAATTGTAGGATAAAGTCTCTGCCACAGACCCTCCTTGGTGAACTTCAGGGATACACCTCTGCCACAGGCCCTCTCTGATTTGTAGTTACGGAGATAATCCTCCTTAGATGAATTACGCCTGGATCTCCTTCAACTTGTCGCCCAGGTACCGACTGACAGGTGATCAATCCTTCAGTGTCCGGCTACCTTGATCCCCGCAGTGGGCTGCTTCAGAAGTTTTCACTTACCGTATATACTCGAGTATAAGCCGACCCGAAATATAAGCCGAGGCACCTAATTTTACCACAAAAAAAACAGGGTCAACTTATTGACTCGAGTATAAGCCTAGGGTGACCATCTGCATGCCTCACTGTGCCCATGCCTCACTGTGCCCATGCCTCACTGTGCCCATGCCTCACTGTGCCCATGCCTCACTGTGCCCATGCCTCACTGTGCCCATGCCTCACTGTGCCCATGCCTCACTGTGCCCATGCCTCACTGTGTCCATGATTAGACTGATGTTTAACATGGTAGTCTAGGGAAGGGGTGCCCGGCTTTGAAAAATCGGTGCTCCCCAGCTGTAGGTCCTCCAGACAACAAACTTTGTACACTTGTAGAGGAGAAATGGGGCTACATGTGTGCCAAGTTCTGGGTCCAGGAGGAGACCTAAGGCCGGCCGGTACCGGGTCCCCAAAGTTACCGGAGAAATAACTGTTTAACATGGGAGTCTATGGAAGGGGTGCCCGTTTTAAAAAAATCAGTGCTCCCTGTCGTAGGTTCCCCGGACAACACACTTGTAGAGGAAGAGTGGGGCTACATGTGTGTTTGGGGTCCAGGGGACCTATGGCCGGCCGGTACTGGGTCCCCAAAGTCCGGGAGATCGGGAGCAAAAAGGTGACTCGAGTATAAGCCAAGGGGGGCATTTTCAGCACAAAAAAATGTGCTGAAAAACTCGGCTTATACTCGAGTATATACAGTATATAGGCTACGGCTAAAATACCACTTTTAGGTGGACAGGCCCTTTAAATAATAGCGCTCTTCATTCTGTAATGCTGAAGGTTGCAGGCATTGCGGAGCCTCTGTCCTAGATAGTAAAATGTCAGGACAGTCGGCGGTCCTTTTAATGAAAGTGATATGAGGGTTCATACACGCCATACTCTCCAGATCTCTGCTCGGAGAATAATCCACCACTGGTTTTCCTTCGTCTGGTTTAACCCTTTCCTCCATTGTAAGCGAAGCAGAGCAGCGTTGTATTCCTGGCAGACCAATCCTCTTCGGCTTTTTATCCCCCCCGGAGCATCTGAAAGAAATAAAAACAGACAATGGCAGCCATTAAAAGTATTTTCTTAGCTGCGGACAGATTATTTTGTAACACAAAATCTCTTCCTTGTAAAGGTTGTGTGGGAAGGCGAGTCGCCGGGTGGGTGCGGCTTTCTGTGGTTTTGTATCTTTCAGAACCTTTTTAGAATGCGTATAATTCGGATTTACGTTCCAAACTTCAAAGTTACGCTAAACCCTAGTTTTAGAAAAAATAACTAAAAGATCGTAGGTGTAATTCTTCTGCGCCCGCTGGGTGGAGTTCGCGTCGTTTTTCCGAGTCAGGTATGCAAATTAGCTGTTTACGGCGATTCACGAAGGTACGCGCGTTCATCGCATTCTCTTACGTCGTCACTAGTCGGCTTTTCCCGCCATACAGTTACAGCTGCTATTTCGTGGCTTATATTTAGACTGCCCGTGTTAAAGTATGGCCGTCGTTCCCGCGTCAAATTTTTTTTTTTTTTTTTTGCGTAAGTCGTCCGTGAATAGGAAAGGACATAACGCACGTCGCCGTTCAAAAGGTTACGTCGGTGCGACGTCATTTCGCGCAAAGCACGGCGGGAAATTTCAAATCAGAGCATGCGCAGTACGTTCGGCGTGGGGACGCGCCTAAATTTATATGGTACACGCCCCATTTGAATTAGGCGGGCTTGCGCCGGACGGATATACGCTACGCCGCCGCAAGTTTACAGGCAAGTGCTTTGTGAATCAAGCACTTGTGCTTAAAACTTGCGGCGGTGTAACGTAAATGACATACGTTACGCCGCCGCACTTCTATGTGAATCTGGCCCTATGTAAGTAATTCTAAGTACAGTGCCTTGCAAAAGTATTCACCCCCCTTTGGCATTTTTCGTGTTTTGTTGCCTCGCAACTTGGAATTAACATGGATTGTTTGAGGATTTGCAATTTACAGAACATGCCCACAGCTTTAAAGATTTTTTTTATTTATTGTGAAGGAAACAACAAATAGGACAAAATAACAGAAAAAGTCAATGTGCATAACTACAGTGAGGAAAATAAGTATGTGAACACCCTGCTATTTTGCAAGTTCTCCCACTTGGAAATCATGGAGGGGTCTGAAATTGTCATCGTAGGTGCATGTCCACTGTGAGAGACATAATCCAAAAAAAAAATCCAGAAATCACAATTTATGATTTTTTATCTATTTATTTGTATGATACAGCTGCAAATAAGTATTTGAACACCTGTCTATCAGCTAGAATTCTGACCCTCAAAGACCTGTTAGTCTGCCTTTAAAATGTCCACCTCCACTCCATTTATTATCCTAAATTAGATGCACCTGTTTGAGGTCATTAGCTGCATAAAGACACCTGTCCACCCCATACAATCAGTAAGAATCCAACTACTAACATGGCCAAGACCAAAGAGCTGTCCAAAGACACTAGAGACAAAATTGTACCCCTCCACAAGGCTGGAAAGGGCTACGGGGAAATTGCCAAGCAGCTTGGTGAAAAAAGGTCCACTGTTGGAGCAATCATTAGAAAATGGAAGAAGCTAAACATGACTGTCAATCTCCCTCGGACTGGGGCTCCATGCAAAATCTCACCTCGTGGGGTCTCAATGATCCTAAGAAAGGTGAGAAATCAGCCCAGGACTACACGGGAGCAGCTGGTCAATGACCTGAAAAGAGCTGGGACCACCGTTTCCAAGGTTACTGTTGGTAATACACTAAGACGTCATGGTTTGAAATCATGCATGTATAGTTACCCCTGCTATATGAGGCGTAGCCTATGTTAAGTATGGCCATCGTTCCCGCGTCGAGTTTTGAACATTTTATGTTGTTTGTGTAAGTCGTTTGCGAATAGGGCTGGACGTAAGTTACGTTCACATCGAAAGCAATGATGATTTGCGGCGGAATTTCGAGCATGCGCACTGGGATTTTTTCACGAACGGTGCATGCGCCGTTCGTAAAAAAACGTCAAATACGCGGGGTCACAGTAAATATGCATAAAACACGCCCACATCATCCACATTTGAATTAGGCGGGCTTACGCCAACACAGATACGTTAGGCCGCCGTAACTAAGGACGCAAGTTGTTTTTGAATACAGAACTTGCGCCCTAAATTACGGCGACGTAACGTATCTAAGATACGTTACGCCGGGCGGATAGATAGACCATTCTATCTGAATCTAGCCCAATGTGCATAACTATTCACCCCCCTAAATCAATACTTTGTAGAGCATCTTTTGCGGCTATCACAGCTCCAAATTGCTTTGGATAAGTCTCCTATGAGCTTGCCACATCTTACCACTGGGATTTTTCCCCATTCCTCTTCCTGGCAAAACTGCTCCAGCTCCTTCAAGTTGGATGGTTTGCGCTTGTGAACAGTAATCTTTAAGTCTGACCACAGATTTTCTATTGGATTGAGGTCTGGGCTTTGACTAGGCCATTCCAACACATTTACATGTTTCCCCCTTAAGCCACTCAAGTGTTGCTTTAGTTGTGTGTTTGGGGTCATTGTCCTGCTGGAAGGTGAACCTCCGTCCTAGCCTCAAATCACACACAGAGTGGTACAGGTTTTGCTTAAGAATATCCCTGTATTTAGCACCATCCATCTTTCCCTTAACTCTGACCAGTTTCCCAGTCCCGACTGCTGAAAAACATCCCCACAGCATGATGCTGCCACCGCCATGTTTCACAGTGGGGATGGTGGTGTTTGGGTGATGTGTTGGGTTTGTGCCAGACATAGCGTTTTTTTTGATTGCCAAAAAGCTCAATTTTAGTCTGATCAGACCACAGCACCTTCCTCCATACATTTCGGGAGTCTCAGACCAGAGCACCTTCCTCCATACATTTCGGGAGTCTCAGACCAGAGCACCTTCCTCCATACATTTTGGGAGTCTCCCACATACCTTTTCGCAAACTCAAAACATGCCATTTTGTTTTTTGCTGAAAGTAATGTCTTTCTTCTGGCCACTCTGTCATAAACCCCAACTCTATGGAGCGTACGGCTTATTGTCGCCCTATGTACAGATACTCCAGTCTCTGCTGTGGAACTCTGCAGCTCCTCCAGGGTTACCCTAGGTCTCTGTGCTCCTCTTTGATTAATGCCCTCCTTGCCCGGTCCGTGAGTTTTGGGGTGCTGTCGTCTCTTGGCAGGTTTGCTGTTGTGCCATGTTCTTTCCATTTGGTTATGGTAGATTTGATGGCGCTCCTAGGGATCATCAAAGATTTGGATATTTTTTTATAACCTAACCCTGACTTGTACTTCTCAACAACATTGTCCCTTACTTGTTTGGAGAGTTCCTTCATGGCCGTGTTTGGTTAGTGGTGCCTCTTTCTTAGGTGTTGCAGCCTCTGGGGCCTTTCTTAAAGGTGTGTCTATGTAATGACAGATGATGTGACACTTAGATTGCACACAGGTGGACATCATTTCACTAATTATGTGACTTCTGAAGGTAATTGGTTGCACCAAAGCTCTTTATGGGCTTCATAACAAAGGGGGTGAATACATACGCACATGCCAATTATCATTTTTTTATTTCTGAAAAATAGTTTTATGTATATATTTTTCTAATTTTACTTCACCAACTTAGACTATTGTGTTCTGATCCATCTCATATACCGGTAATTCATATTAAAAAAACATTGAACTAATGGCTGTAATGTAATAAAATTGATAAAAAGCCAAGGGGGTGAATACTTTTGCAAGGCACTGTATGTATGTCTTAATAATAAAAAAAAAAAAAGTATTTTCTATCGCTGCTGTGATCTGACTTCCTGTTAGAGGGTGGCTACGTGCCTTCTGGATGGGTCAAACTGGATGTAGAAATGTAGCCACCTTCTAAATTGCTCCCTAATGTGAAGGACCAATGGATTCCTAGACTATGCATAGAGCAGTGCACATGTCTGCAACTAAAATATAAAATGGAAATTGTAAGTGGACAGTGCACACTGTGTTTTCTCTTAAAGCCCAAATTGGGGGTCTTCATGTGGTCCCTCTTTTATTTTTTATTATGGTACCTTTTTTTGATGTCTATTGGCCTGTTACACAATGCACTGGACCCTCTTCTTCTTCTCCTGGTGGTGGGTGGTCCTGGGTGATGACATGTTGACATCAGCAGTGCTCTCTGCATCCTAATACAATGAGTTCAGGGCGTTAGGGGGCGGAGCCGTGACACCCCACCACACTCATAGGGCTTATTCACACCAGGTCCATTGATCTGCAGTGTAAATGCCAGGGCACATGCAAAACAATTGTTCTCTATGCGTCCTGTACGCACACACCCTCCTTTAGCACTGACAGGTCATCGCTGCCCTTGGTCGTCCCGTCTTTCGCTGCCCTTGGTCGTCCCGTCTTTCGCTGCCCTTGGTCGTCCCGTCTTTCGCTGCCCTTGGTCGTCCCGTCTTTCGCTGCCCTTGGTCGTCCCGTCTTTCGCTGCCCTTGGTCGTCCCGTCTTTCGCTGCCCTTGGTCGTCCCGTCTTTCGCTGCCCTTGGTCGTCCCGACATCTGACCCTCTTTCTGGACAGTGCTGATTGGCCCTGTGTTGATCACATGCACCCTCCCATAAAAAAAACTCTTTGCACATGCTCAGTTTGGTGTGTATTGCTAGAGTGCCTCCAAGGCTCTGTTCTGTGGGACTGTGGAAGAAGGGGAGGGATCAGAGAATACGGGATCAAACAACCTTTCTACACAATGCAGAGGATTAACCCCTTAAGTTCCACAGTGAGTATAGCAAGCATGATTTTACTGTTGTGGGTTTAGTAAAACTTTAATACTGTCGCTGAAGATCACCTCATGCAGCTTTCTGTGATGGGGTGACAACAATGCTGCACGGCTCCTCAATTCAAAGCAGCGTTGTCGCCCTCATATAGGCTGCACTTTCTTGTACTGCAGCAGGATGATAAGACTTTGCATGTGGGGTGTCTGTCACATGTACCTTGTCGTGTTTCCTACTGTAAGCTGCAGTGTCTGGGAGGGGGAGCATGTGAAACAAATGAAGGAATGGGTCACTCTGGATTTTTTTCTTCTTCTGCTTCATATAACTTGATTTTGGACCTGATCTGACCTTGAACGTGGGTCTGATGTGCTTTGTGTGAGCTATGTAGGGCTACTAACGAGTCTCTAGGAAGCGTGGAGTTCAGAAGTTGCATTTATGAACACTCAGGAGTTGGGGAACTGCGCGTGAGCTATGGCAGCTGCCAGGATGGAAGGCGTCAGACTTTGGGGGACCTCTGATCTCTGGAACGCCATTACGAAGTGTAATACTTGGCGTAAGTAGTGTTTAAATAGCGGGACCAGATATAAATCTTTTATAAGCAGTTATAATTGGAAAGCAGTTATAATTGGAAAGAACATTCAGGCTCTTGGGTAGTCCCTACCATGACTGGTACTCCTTGAGGTCCAATTTGTCCGGCTGTAGATCTGGTACTAGTGAACCCGAAGGGGTTAAGATGGAGGATGCCTGGCCTGGATTTCGGGAACGCAGAGATTGCTCAGCTGTCCTGATGATAGATAAATCCCTTCTTGTTTAATAACTAATGAGAGGGGGACAGGAGAAAGACGTATCGCGGATTATTACTACAAACCCAGCGGCAGCAGAACGGGCTGATGGCTATCAGACTTAATAAAAGAAGACGGGAGGCTCTCTGACAGATAAGTGCGATCGGACTGGACTCCGGTCACCAGATGCATACAGAGTGAGCGCCTCGTATCAGTCCCTGGGGAAAAGTTTTTATTAAACTTTTTCATGAGAAATTACTGATGGCCAGGGCAAGATTTGCTGCAATGTGACTTCATATTATAAAGGGAGAAAATAGCCTTGCATCCAGTCTTTAATTCATTTTTTAAACATAATTGTGTTTTTAGAGTACAGCTAGGTATCCTTACTCTATCTTTATAGCTATCTTTATATTATCTTGCTGCCATCATTGTGTAATAAAACTGAAAATGGGAAGGGCTTGTTGTTGAGTTGGACAGTCAGAGCTGTGTTGCATCATACCGGCCTTTCTCAACCTTCTTACCCCAGAGGAACCCTTGCAATCATTCCTGAAACTGCTGTTAAAATTAAATAATCAGTGGTTAGTGAGAAGAATGCCCCTTACATTGGGGGTTAGGGGGAAGAATGCCCCTTACATTAGGGGTCAGTGGGAAGAATGCCCCTTACATTAGGGGTCAGTGAGAATGCCTCATTGATGGTTAGTTGAAAGAATTCCTCTTAAAATGGGGGTCAGTGGGAAGAATGCTCCTTGCGTTGGGGGTCAGTGGGAAGAATGCCCCTTGCGTTGGGGGGCAGTGGGAAGAATGCCCCTTGCGTTGGGGGTCAGTGGGAAGAATGCTCCTTGCGTTGGGGGTCAGTGGGAAGAATGCTCCTTGCGTTGGGGGTCAGTGGGAAGAATGCTCCTTGCGTTGGGGGTCAGTGGGAAGAATGCTCCTTGCGTTGGGGGTCAGTGGGAAGAAAGCTCCTTGCGTTGGGGGTCAGTGTGAAAAATGCCCCTTACATTGGGGGTCAGTTGAAAGAATTCCTTTTAAAATGGCGGTCAGTGGGAAGAAAGCTCCTTGTGTTGGGGGTCGGTGTGAAAAATGCCCCTTACATTGGGGGTCAGTGGGAAGAATGCCCCTTACATTGAGGGTTAGTTGAAAGAATTCCTCTTAAAATGGGGGTCAGTGGGAAGAATGCCTCTTGCATTGGCGGTCAGTGGGAAGAAAGCTCCTTGCGTTGGGGGTCAGTGGAAAGAATGCCTCTTACATTGGTGATCAGTGGAAAGAATGCCCTTTATATTGGGGGTCAGTGAGAAGAATGCTCCTTACATTGGGGCTCAGTGAGAAGAATGTTTCCCTTTTTTATAGAGAGCTAAAACATTCACTGGTATCGTGCAGCTGGCTTAGTCCTAAACTATGAAGGCCTCATCAGATGGGAGGTCCGTCCACTACAGCTTGGGAAATCGCTAACAACTTTTGGAGGAGCCTTGGCTGAGAGTGGCTGCATTTTACACGATCTGTCCAACACTGAACTTGATATCACCAGGTGGTGATTGCGTTTTGTGCTTCTGCTCTTTGATCGGCCAGGCTGAAGCTGAAAACTGTATTCCTTATCTGTAGAGGAGGTAGCTTTTGTAGGGTTGCGCGGGACTGACTCAATTGGTGGTGGGCGGCGGATTGGAAGGGTTCTCTTCCGATGTATTCTGCCCAGCTACAGTTGAGCTCAAAAGTTTGCTTACCCTGGCAGCAATTGTAAAAATTTGGCATTAATCGTGTCAAAAAAAATATATTTTATTTAAGGATAGTGATCACATGAAGCCATTTATTATCGCATTGTTTTTTGGATCCTTTTTAACCACTTGCCGCCCGCCATATAACAAAATGACAGCAGCAAAGTGGTTTCAATATCCTGAGTGGACGTCATATGACGTCTTCTGGATATTGAGCCGCTGCGCGTCCCCGGGGGCGAGCATCACGGCGATCGTTGTTGCAGGGTGTCAGTCTGACACCCCGCAACACCGATCTAGGTAAAGAGTCTCTGACGGAGACTCTTTACCACGTGATCAGCTGTGTCCAATCACTGCTGATCACGATGTAAACAGGAAAAGCCGGTGATCGGCTTTTCCTCACTAGCATCTGTTAGACGCGAGTAGAGGAGAGCCGATCGGCTGCTCATTTGACAGGGGGGGGTTTGTGCTGATCGATTATCAGCGTTGCCCCCCCCCCTGGAATGCCCACACTGGACCACCAGGGATGCCCACCACAGGTATGCCACCTAGACCACCAGGGAGTCCAATCAAAAATTGATGCCCATCAGTGCCCACAATGGGCATCACTGATTGGCAGGCATTATTAGTTGGCACTGATTGGCATCCATTAGTACAACACATTACAGTACATCCATACCACCTATCTGTGCCCATCCGCATCGCCTATCTGTGCCCATCCGCATCGCCTATCTGTGCCCATCCGCATCGCCTATCTGTGCCCATCCGCATCGCCTGTGCCACCTCATCTGTGCCCATCAGTTTTGCCTTATCAGTGCCCATCAGTGCAGTACCATCAGTGCCCATCAGTGAAGGAGAAAACGTACTTATTTACGTTTTGTAACTGAAACAAAAAAAAATTCCCTTAATTTTTGGTCATTTTTATTATTTTTTTTAGCAGAAAATAAAAATCCCAGAGGTGATCAAATACCACCAAAAGAAAGCTCTGTTTGTGGGAACAAAATGATAAAAATTTAGTTTGGGTACAGTGTAGCATGACCGCGCAATTGTCATTCAAAGTGCAACAGCGCTGAAAGCTGAAAATTGGTCTGGGCAGGAGGGTGTATAAGTGCCCGGTATGGAAGTGGTTAAATCCTAATAACAGAAATCACCCGAATGGCCCTGATAAAGTTTACATACCCTGGAATGTTTGGCCTTTTTTACAGACACAGAAGGTGGCACACACCGGTTAAATTGCGATTAAAGGTTAGTTTCTCACATGTGTGGCTTTTTAAGTGTCTGTGTATAACTGATCAATGAGTTTGTTAGCTTGCACATGGATGCCCTAAGCAGGCAAGACACTGAGGCGTTAGAAAAGAACAGTGAAAAGACGTGCGTAATAAGGTAATGAAACTTTACGAAGATGGAAAAGGATATAAAAAGATATCCAAAGCCTTGAATATACAAGTCAGTACTGTTTAATCCCTTATTAAGAAGTGGAAAATTCGAAGCTCTTTTGATACCTTTTAAGCACAACTGTACACTGGAGGGAGGATGGTGGGCCCTTTTTGGGGGCTTGGGCTGCTGCCTCTTGGTTTCAGCCTTGAAGTCTCTTCTGCGTGTACTAGTAGAGGTAGAAAGAGAGAGGCAGCGCTTGATATCCAATGGAATGCCAGTCGAGAGGTGGATATGTAGTTGTTTGAACGTAGTAACACGTGATCAAGCCAACGCGTTTCTGGGAAAAAGCCCCCTCCCCCTTCATAAGGTCTGCTGCTGTTTGTTGAGGGTAAATGGAGAAGGAATCCAAATGAGGGTGTCTGTGCCATCAGGATCGCTACGATCTGTGTTTGCAGCCTCAGCATAGAGCAAATGGTAATTTTTTATTTTTTTTATTTTTTTATGAGCTGTGACGCAAATATGCGCTGCCTTCCAGTCTTATCTAGTTGTCTTCTACACTCTATCACACAGCAGAAAGCTAGAGGCTTGAGGATTATGTCTGGGCTAACATTTTTTTTTTTTGTGATTAAACCAACCTTTGTGTCAGAAACCATGAATCGGACCGAGACAGAAGTACAGTTAAATCACACTTGTTTAACCACTTAAGCCCCGGACCATTATGCAGCTAAAGGACCAGGCCCCTTTTTGCGATTCGGCACTGCGTCGCTTTAACTGACAATTGCGCGGTCGTGCGACGTGGCTCCCAAACAAAATTGGTGTCCTTTTTTCCCCACAAATAGAGCTTTCTTTTGGTGGTATTTGATTACCTCGGCGGTTTTTATTTTTTGCGTTATATACAAAAATAGAGCAACAATTTTTTGAAAAAAATTATTTTTTTTAGTTTTTGCTATAATATCCCCAAAAAAGAAAAAAAAAAATACTCCCCCCCCCCCCTCAGTTTAGGCCAGTGGTTCTCAACCTGGGGGTCAAATGATAATTTGCCAGCGGTCACCGAATCTTGGGCTATTCCTGAAGCCCGCACCTCTCTCGCAGCCTTTTTGCGGCCACCCAGCAGCGCGCTGTCCCTGGAGCCTGTGGCCGCCCTTCTGGGCTGTTCCTGGAGCCCGCGGCAGCCCACTCAGCCTCTTGGCAGGCGCCCATTCAGTTCACAGCATGGCTGGGGGCAGAGACTAGAGGTCAGCTGACTGGTGAGGAATGTGAAGTGGGAGGGGCTGGAGGAGACCCCGTCTCCTGATTTCTGCATAGGTGTCACTGATGCAAGACACAATGAAGCCGGAGACAGTGAGTGTGATTATAGTTGCCATTAAAAGGACTCAGGGAGCGCTAAATGTCTGTTGTTTAGGCGCAACCCACTCTACAAAAATAATTTTACTGTTAGGGGTCCCCACAACTTGGGAAATTTTATCAAGGGGTCACGGCACTAGGAGGTTGAGAACCACTGGTTTAGGCCGATACGTATTCTTCTACATATTTTTGATTAAAAAAATCGCAATGAGCGTTTATTGATTGTTTTTTGCGTAAAATGTATAGCGTCTACCAAATAGGGGATAGTTTTATTGCATTTTTATTAATATTTTTTTTCTAGTAATGGCGGCGATCAGCGATATTTATAGTGACTGCGACATTATGGCGGACACATCAGACACTTTTGACACTATTTTGGGACCATTGTCATTTATACAGCGAACAGTGCTATAAAAATGCACTGGTTACTGTAAAAATGACACTGGCAGTGAAGGGGTTAACCAGGAGTTAAGTGTGTCCTAAGGGAGTGTTCTTACTGTGTGTGGGGGGGGGGGCGTGGCTGTGCGTGTGACGTCACTGATCGTCATTCCCTATGATGGGGAACAGACAATCAGAGACAGCCACACTAGGAAGCACGGGGAGAGGTTTGTTTACACTCACCTCTCCCCGTTCTTCCTCTCTGTGACCCGATCGCGGGACACCCGGTTCAGTCACTGAGAAGAGGACCGGGTCGCGACCGCGCCACCAGGGGCGCGCTTGCGACCCACGGCTGGGATCTTAAAGGGGATGTACATGTACGCCCTTGTGCCCAGCCGTGCCATTTTGTCGAAGTATATCGTCGTGCGGTGGTCCTCAAGTGGTTAATAATAATAATAAAAGGATAAACAGAGTAAACGTTGTCAAAACATAGCCAGAGTTCAGGAACCGGATTGGCTAGTCTGCCAAGCCAAATGTCAGAGAGCCAGAGATAGACGTAGTAGAACAGCAAGCAGGATCTGGAGCCAGAAGGAATAGTCAGCCGAGCAAGTTTTTAACCACTTCAATACCGCACATAGTCATATGACGTCCACAAAGGGGATCTCCCATCCCGGGGTGGACGTCATATGACGTCCTGTACTTTGTGCAGTGATATCTGAATGATACCTTCACCTAGAGGCATCATTCAGATATCGTGTTCCGGCGGCGATCCTGTGCACCATAAGAACGTTCATATCGGCGCTTGATCGTTCTTATAGGCGGCGGAGGGGACTCCCTCCTCCCGCCGCCATCCGGTGCTTCTCCGGGCTCTCCCATGCCATCGGGGGCCCAGAGAAAGAATCGCCCAGCTCCGGATAGGAAGCTTAGAGAAGAATGGTAACCAGATGGTCACCAGTCATCTCTATGACCGTCGGAGGCCCGGACGCGATGTGCTGTCCTGCCAGGGTACCAGAATGTAAACAAAGCCGCAATTGCGGCTAGTAAGCATGAGATCGGTGAATTTTTTTTCACGGTCTCATGCTTTCCAGCCTGGAGGAGAGATGTGGGGTCTTATTGACCCCACATGTCTCCTTAAAGAGGACCTGTCGCACACTATTCCTATTACAAGGGTTGTTGACATTCCTTGTAATAGGAATAAAAGTGATCAGAAAAAAAATAAAGAAAAAAATTTAAAACGCCTTTGTCCCCGGTAGCTCGCGCTCAGAAGCGAACGCACACGTAAGTCCCGCCCACGTATGTAAACGTCGTTCAAACCACATATGTGAGGCATCGCCGCGTGCGTTAGAGCATGTGCAACAATTCTAGCACTAGACCTCCTCTGTAACTCTAAACTGGTAACCTGTACATTTTTTCAAAGTGTCGCCTATGGAGATTTTTAAGTAACAAAGTTTGGCGCCATTTCATGAGTGTGCGCAATTTTAAAGCGTGACGTGTTAGTTATCTATTTACTCGGCGTAACATCATCTTTCATATTTTACAAAAAAATTGGGCTAAATTTACTGTTTTGGTATTTTTTTCATTGATGAAACCATTTTTTTTCCAAAAAAAAGGCGCTTGAAAAATGATTGCGCAAATACTGTGCAAGATAAAAAGTTGCAATGACCGCCATTTTATTCCTTAGGGTGTCTGCTAAAAAAAAATATATAATGTTTGGGGGTTCTGAGTAATTTTCTAGCAAAATAATGATGATTTGTACATGTAGGAGAGAAGTGCCAGAATAGGCCTGGTATGGAGGTGGGTATAAAAGCCCGGTATTGAAGGGGTTAACAGGAACGTGGGAGATAGTCTCTTACATAGTTAGTCAGGTTGAAAAAAGACACAAGTCCATCCAGCATCTCTGTGATGCTGACCGAGGCGAAGGCAGAGAGAAACTGAGCTGGACGGCTTAAGTAGGCAGGACTGATGAGGGATCATCGACAGGTGAGTCACTGTGGAGAGATAGGAGCTGGCAATTGGCCGACAGCGGAGCGGCCAGCTCAGAGAAGGATGGGCTGAGCCCAGCCCTGAGACTTCACAAGATGACTTCCCCTCTTGGTTGTCACCAGAACAAGTGTCCCCTTTGAAAAAGTCAAATTTCTATATTTCCTATTACTTTCTATCCTGATGACAATGGCCACCATGGCCGATAGAGGAAGCGCATCTCCCAGCAGAACACTGAATGTAATGATTAAAAAAAAAAAAAGAATAATAATTCTAACATTTCTCCACTCCATTCATAATTTTCTTTCTTTTTTATTCAGTTTTTTTTAATGTTTTAAATCAGGTTTGTTTTTATCCGAAGAGTTGTTAGCAGAACATTTTAATGTTGGTGTTGGGCTAAGATGCTTTAGGATCATTCTGAAAATAGAAAATTAAAATGTTTTAAAATTCCCAATCCCTTATTTTTTTAAATTTTTTAATAAGTGATCCATGCCACTTCTCAACTCCAGTCCTCAAGGTGCCCCAACGGGTCCTGTTTTCAGGATTTCCCTCCGATGAAATGGCTGTGGTAATTACTAGGGCAGTGAAACTGATTAAGGGCCAGATTCACATAGATCCCGTTTTGGCGTAGTGTAAGCCACTTACACCACGCCACCGCAACTTACTGGAGCAAGTGCCGTATTCTCCAAGCACTTGCTCCGTAATTTGCGGCGGCGTAGTGTAAATGGCCCGGCGTATGGCCGCGTAATTCAAAGGGGGCGGCTTGTATTCAAATTAAGCGCGCCCCCGCGCCGATTGAACTGCGCATTTGCCGTGCTGAAAAATGGCCCAGTGCGCATGCTCCAACTCACGACGGAAAACGACAAGGACGCCGACGTGAGCGCCATTGACGTAAAGTCGTATTCAAGAACGACTTAGTAAAACGACGTAACCGACGGAAAAAGACGACGCGGACCCGACGCCATACTTAACATGGCATACGGCGGACTGGCGTAAGGTTACCCCTCATATAGCAGGGGGAACCTTACGCTTACGTAAACGACGCGTCGCAAATTCGTTCGGGAATCGGCGTATCGGGCTCATTTACATAGTCAAATGAGACCTGAACGTAAACGCCTCCTAGCGGTCAGCGTTGTATTGCATTTAGGATCCGACGGTGTAAGTGACTTACACCAGTCGGATCCTAGCCTAATTCCGGCGTATCTTGTTTTGCGAATACAAAACAATGATACGCCGGCGGGAATTTCGAATTACGCCGGTGTATCTGTAGATACACCGGCGTAACTCTTTTGAGAATCTGGCCCTAAATCACCATGGAAAGCCTGAAAACATGACCTGTTGGGGCGCCTTGAGGACTGGAGTTGAGAAACACTGTTCTATACAATGTAGGCAAATCATGGCTGGTGGGTGGGAAGGCAGGGGATGTACATTTTTTAATTTTTTCCTGAAAACATCACAGCACCCTGCCTCCGTACTTCTCTCAAGAGTCCTCCTGATGCAAGCAGTGGGCTGGCTCTTGGGCAGAGTCATGCAATTTATCAAAATGCCTTGAGGGGTGGGCGTCAGTCTGGAGGAGTGGACAATCCTAGGCAGGCTGTATTTGCGTATTTATGTTCGCTGAACCTCCGTTATTGAAAAAACTGCAACCCAATGACCTGAAAGGGGTGGTGGGCCAGGTTGGGGAGGAAAGTGCTAAATCGGGGCTCGACAAATCCCGGTCACCATCTGGTGGTGAGCCGTTGGTATTACAAGTTATTACCACCAGATGTGTGAGCTGGAGCCATCTGGTGGTGGCCGTTGGTATTACAAGTTAAGCATTACAAGTTAAACAGCAATTCTAATGTAATTTTTCACTATTTTTCACTATTTTCACTGCCATCTTCTTCCCTCTAATTAGAACCCCCAAACATTATATATATTTTTTATCCTAACACCCTAGAGAATAAAATGGGGATTGTTGCAATACTTTCTGTCACGCTGTATTTGCGCAGCGGTCTTACAAGCGCACTTTTTTGGGAAAAAATTTCACTTTTTTTAATTAAATAAGACAACAGTAAAGTTATCCCCATTTTTTTTTATATTATGAAAGATAATGTTACGCCGAGTAAATTGATACCCAGCACGCTTCAAAATTACGTCCGTTCGTTCGTGGAATGGCGACAAACTTTTAGCCTTTAAAATCTCCATAGGCAACGTTTAAAAAATTCTACAGGTTGCATGTTTTGAGTTAGAGGAGGTCTAGGGCTAGAATTATTGCTCTCGCTCTACCAATCGTGGCGATACCTCACATGTGTGGTTTGAACACCGTTTACATATGCGGGCGCTGCTCACGTATGTGTTCGCTTCTGCGCGCAAGCTTGTCGGGACGGGGCGCGTTTTCTGGCTCCTAACTTTTTTAGCTGGCTCCTAGATTCCAAGCAAATTTGTCAAACCCTGTGCTAAATGATGCTGGATGTTCTCCATCCAGGAAATGAGACGGGGGTCCATCTAACCTTCTGCGGCTTCTAGTAAACATTCTCTGGACTCCTTTCTATCCTATCAATATGTCTTTTAAATGAGCCTGGTGTGCAGTCATGTTGCAACAGAAAGGGGTCATCCCCAAACTGTTCCCACAAAGTTGAGAGCATGAAATTGTCCAAAATGCTTGGCTTGTCACTGCCTTGTTCTTTTCTGGGGGTTGTGCTGCCGTTGATTTTGTTAACTTTTACAACCTTCTTCTCTTGTAGATAAATTCAACACGTATGTGACACTGAAAGTGCAAAATGTTAAGAGTACGACGGTGACGGTGAGAGGGGACCAGCCCTGCTGGGAACAGGACTTCATGTTGTAAGTGACATCTTCTACATTGTAACCCATGAGACTTGGACACACAGCTTACAATCTGATGTGTTATCTGCCAAATGTGTGTGTGTGTGTGTGTATATATATTATATATATATAATCTGTAGCTTAGAGGTCCACCTAAGGTCCTAAACCATCCATTCAATTTGTGTCCAAGCAGGTCCTCACACCACATGACTGTTGGTAGATCTTAATGAGATTGTACAATGTGATTTATAGTGTGTGTAAACCAGCCAACATTCGGCCAAATTAAAGGATGTAGGGTTTAGTGACGTAGGGTCTGTGTGGGATTGTGTAGGGTGGAAAGATTGGAGGGTCCTCTCTGTGCTGTCTCCTCTCTGTGCTGTCTCCTCTCTGTGCTGTCTCCTCTGTGCTGTCTCCTCTCTGTGCTGTCTCCTGTCTGTGCTGTCTCTCCTCTGTGCTGTCTCCCCTCTGTGCTGTCTCCCCTCTGTGCTGTCTCCCCTCTGTGCTGTCCCCCCTCCGTGCTGTCCCCCCTCTGTGCTGTCCCCTCTCCGTGCTGTCTCCCCTCTGTGCTGTCCCCTCTCCGTGCTGTCTCCCCTCTGTGCTGTCTCCCCTCTGTGCTGTCTGTGCTGTCTCCCCTCTGTGCTGTCTCCCCTCTGTGCTGTCTCCCCTCTGTGCTGTCTCCCCTCTGTGCGGTCTCCCCCTCCGTGCGTCATCAGTGCTCTCCCCCCTCCACGCTGCTCTCCCCCCTCGATCTGTCAGGATGGAGAGCGGAGGTAGGAGCCACTGAATCCGGCTCCTACTTTTTCCAAATGAACATAACTGAGCATCGTAACCGGTGTTTATGATGCTTCAGTTTATGAATGGAGAGGAGCTTCTCTCCATTCATTTCAGCTGAGGCTGCAGAGAAAGGGACTGGGGAATATGTGTCCTTAGTCCCTTTCTCTGTCTCAAAGGGGAGATGTTAGGGGTCAGTTAAGACCCCTGATATCTCACCAAAGACCCCACAACAGGGCTGATAAAAAAAGAGAAAAAAAATGCAATAGGTCTATGTGTGGACTGAGAGGTGATGTGTAGAGTGGGAGAGGATGGAGGTTTATGTATGGACTGAGAGGTGTTGTGTAGAGTGGGAGAGGATGGAGGTCTATGTATGGACTTCGGGGTGATGTGTAGGGTGGGAGAGGATGGAGGTCTATGTATGGACTTCAGGGTGATGTGTAGGGTGGGAGAGGATGGAGGTCTATGTATGGACTGAGAGGTGATGTGTAGTGGGAGAGAATGGGGGTCTATGTATGGACTGAGAGGTAATGTGTAGGGTAGGAGAGGATGGGGGTCTATGTATGGACTGAGAGGTGATGTGTAGGGTGGGAGAGGATGGAGGTCTATGTATGGACTGAGAGGTGATATGTAGGGTAGGAGGGGATGGAGGTCTATGTATGGACTGAGAGGCGATGTGTAGGGTGGGGGGGATGGAGGTCTATGTATGGACTTCGGGGGGATGTGTAGGGTGGGAAAGGATGAGGTCTATGTGTGGACTTTCGGGGGGATGTGTAGGGTGGGAAGGGATGGAGGTCTATGTATGGACTGAGAGGTAATGTGTAGGGTGGGAGGGGATGGAGGTCTATGTATGGACTGAGAGGTGATGTGTAGGGTGGGAGAGGATGGAGGTCTATGTATGGACTTCGGGGTGATGTGTAGAGTGGGAGAGGATATAGATCTTTGTGTGGACTGAGATGTGATGTGTAGGGTGGGAGAGGATGGAGGTCTATGTATGGACTTCGGGGGGATGTGTAGAGTGGGAGAGGATGGAGGTCTATGTATGGACTGAGAGGTGATGTGTAGGGTAGGAGAGGATGAAGGTCTATGTGTGGACTTCGGGGCGATGTGTAGAGTGGGAGAGGATGGGGGTCTATGTATGGACTGAGAGGTGATGGGTGGGGGGGATGGAGGTCTATGTATGGACTGAGAGGTGATGTGTAGGGTGGGAGGGATGGAGGTCTATGTATGGACTGAGAGGTGGTGTAGGGTGGGGGGGATGGAGGTCTATGTATGGACTGAGAGGTGATGTGTAGGGTGGGGGGGATGGAGGTCTATGTATGGACTGAGAGGTGGTGTAGGGTGGGGGGGATGGAGGTCTATGTATGGAATTCGGGGGGGATGTGTAGAGTGGGAGAGGATGGGGGTCTGTGTATGGACTGAGAGGCGATGGGTGGGGGAGGGGATGGAGGTCTATGTATGGACTTCGAGGGGATGTGTAGGGTAGGAGAGGATGGAGGTCTATGTATGGACTTCGGGGGGATGTGTAGGGTAGGAGAGGATGGAGGTCTATGTATGGACTTCGGGGGGATGTGTAGGGTAGGAGAGGATGGAGGTCTATGTATGGCCTGAGAGGCGATGGGTGGGGGGGATGGAGGTCTTTGTATGGACTGAGAGGCGATGTGTAGGGTGGGAGAGGATGGAGGTCTATGTATGGACTGAGAGGTGATGTGTAGGGTGGGAGAGGATGGAGGTCTATGTATGGACTGAGAGGTGATGTGTAGGGTGGGAGAGGATGGAGGTCTATGTATGGACTGAGAGGCGATGGGTGGGGTGGAGGTCTATGTATGGACTGAGAGGCGATGGGTGGGGGGGGGGGTGGAGGTCTATGTATGGACTGAGAGGTGATGTTGTAGGGGGGGGGGATGGAGGTCTATGTATGGACTGAGAGGTGGTGTAGGGTGGGTGGGGATGGGGGTCTATGTATGGACTGAGAGGCGATGGGTGGGGTGGGGGGGATGGAGGTCTATGTATGGACTGAGAGGCGATGGGTGGGGTGGGGGGGATGGAGGTCTATGTATGGACTGAGAGGCGATGGGTGGGGTGGGGGGGTGAAGGTCTATGTATGGACTGAGAGGCGATGGGTGGGGTGGGGGGGTGGAGGTCTATGTATGGACTGAGAGGCGATGGGTGGGGGAGGGAATGGAGGTCTATGTATGGACTGAGAGGCGATGGGTGGGGGGGATGGAGGACGTCTATGTATGGACAGAGGCGATGGGTGGGGGGGGGGATGGAGGTCTATGTATGGACTTCGAGGGGATGTGTAGGGTGGGGGGGATGGGGGTCTATGTATGGACTGAGAGGAGATGGGTGGGGTGGGGGGGATGGAGGTCTATGTATGGACTGAGAGGCGATGGGTGGGGGGGATGGAGGTCTATGTATGGACTGAGAGGTAATGTGTAGGGTAGGAGAGGATGGAGGTCTATGTATGGACTGAGAGGCGATAGGGTGGGGGGGTGGAGGTCTATGTATGGACTGAGAGGCGATGGGTGGGGGGGGTGGAGGTCTATGTATGGACTGAGAGGTGATGTGAGGGTGGGGGGGATGGGGGTCTATGTATGGACTGAGAGGTGGTGTAGGGGGGGGGATGGGGGTCTATGTATGGACTGAGAGGTGAGGGGTGGGGGGGGGGATGGGGGTCGATGTGACTGAGGCGATGGGGGGTGTGGGGGGAGGGGATCTAGAGGACTGATGGGTGGGGGGGGGGGGATGGAGGTCTATGTATGGACTGAGAGGCGATGGGTGGGGTGGGGGGTGGAGGTCTATGTATGGACTGAGAGGCGATGGGTGGGGTGGGGGGGGTGGAGGTCTATGTATGGACTGAGAGGCGATGGGTGGGGGAGGGAATGGAGGTCTATGTATGGACTGAGAGGCGATGGGTGGGGGGGGGGGGGGGGGGGTCTATGTATGGACTGAGAGGCGATGGGTGGGGGGGGATGGAGGTCTATGTATGGACTGAGAGGCGATGGGTGGGGGGGGGTGGAGGTCTATGTATGGACTGAGAGGTGATGTGTAGGGTGGGAGGGATGGGGGTCTATGTATGGACTGAGAGGAGATGGGTGGGGTGGGGGGGATGGAGGTCTATGTATGGACTGAGAGGCGATGGGTGGGGGGGATGGAGGTCTATGTATGGACTGAGAGGTAATGTGTAGGGTAGGAGAGGATGGAGGTCTATGTATGGACTGAGAGGCGATGAGTGGGGTGGGGGGGATGGAGGTCTATGTATGGACTGAGAGGCGATGAGTGGGGTGGGGAGGATGGAGGTCTGTGTGTGGACTGAGAGGCGATGGGTGGGGGGGATGGGGGTCTATGTATGGACTTCGGGGGGATGTGTAGGGTGGGAGGGGATGGAGGTCTATGTATGGACTTCGGGGGGATGTGTAGGGTGGGGGGGGGTGGAGGTCTATGTATGGACTGAGAGGGGATGGGTGGGGGGGATGGAGGTCTATGTATGGACTGAGAGGTAATGTGTAGGGTGGGAGAGGATGGAGGTCTATGTATGGACTGAGAGGCGATGGGTGGGGGGGATGGAGGTCTATGTATGGACTGAGAGGCGATGGGTGGGGTGGGGGGGATGGAGGTCTATGTATGGACTGAGAGGAGATGGGTGGGGGGGATGGAGGTCTATGTATGGACTGAGAGGTAATGTGTAGGGTGGGAGGGGATGGAGGTCTATGTATGGACTGAGAGGCGATAGGTGGGGGGGTGGAGGTCTATGTATGGACTTAGAGGCGATATGTAGGGTGGGAGGGGATGGAGGTCTATGTATGGACTGAGAGCGATGGGTGGGGTGGGGGGGATGGAGGTCTATGTATGGACTGAGAGGCGATGGGTGGGGGGGATGGAGGTCTATGTATGGACTGAGAGGCGATGTGGGGTGGGGGGGATGGAGGTCTATGTATGGACTGAGAGGCGATGGGTGGGGGGGATGGAGGTCTATGTATGGACTGAGAGGCGATGTGGGGTGGGGGGATGGAGGTCTATGTATGGACTGAGAGGAGATGGTGGGGGGGATGGAGGTCTATGTATGGACTGAGAGGTAATGTGTAGGGTGGGAGAGGATGGAGGTCTATGTATGGACTGAGAGGTGATGGGTGGGGTGGAGGTCTATGTATGGACTGAGAGGCGATGGGTGGGGGGGATGGAGGTCTATGTATGGACTGAGAGGCGATGGGTGGGGTGGGGGGGATGGAGGTCTATGTATGGACTGAGAGGCGATGGGTGGGGTGGGGGGGATGGAGGTCTATGTATGGACTGAGAGGCGATGTGTAGGGTGGGAGGGGATGGAGGTCTATGTGTGGACTTCGGGGGGATGTGTAGAGTGGGAGAGGATGGAGGTCTATGTATGGACTGAGAGGTGATGTGTAGGGTAGGAGAGGATGGAGGTCTATGTGTGGACTTCAGGGGGATGTGTAGAGTGTGTATGGACTGAGAAGCGATGCACCTCTGTGTAGGGTGGAAAGACGTTGGTTCTGTAATCAGGAAGCTCCGGCACGAAGTCTTGGCATACTCTATTATGTAAACCCTTTAGGGCACGATGTTGCTGGTTCTCTTCCTGGATACCAGGCTCATTGTTTTTGTAAATGGCATTCTCCAGTTGCGTGACTGTGTTGGCCATCTCATTGTTTGTACTCTGGCAATGACTTCACCGGAGTGGCTGGCATCCTTCATATTTACACATGACGTCAGCGAGGATTACGCCAGGCTTGTAAACACACCGTCCTATGATTGTATTGGCAGCTCTCCTGTCACTCGTCATCTGGAAGCTCCAGTATATACACTGATCTGCCAAAATAAAATGACCACTGACAGGTAACGTAAATGCCATTGAATCTTGTTACAATGGCACCTGAATGTGGGATCTATTAGGCAAGTGAACATGTTGTCCCTGAAGTTGATGTGTTAAAAGCAGAAAAAAATATGCAAGTGTAAGTATTCGAGTGACTTTGACAAAGGCCGAATGATAATAGGAAGGGTCAGAGCAACTCCAGAAGTGCAGCTCTTGTGGGAGGCCAAGGCTCATTGATGGAGGTGTGGCTTGAAGGCCAGCCTGTGTAGTCCGATCCAATAGAAGAGATACTTGAGCTCAGATTGCTCAAAAAGTGAATGCTGGTTCTGATAGGTGTCAAAACACACAGAGCAACGCAGTTTGTTGTGTATGGGGCTGTTTAGCCGAAGGCCAGTCAGGTTGCCCATACTGACCCGTGTCCACAGCCAAAAGTGCCTACAATGGGCACGTGGGCATCAGAACTGGACCACGGAGCAATGGAAGAGGGTAGTCGGTCTGGTCTGATTAATTCAAAAATGGTTTGAGGAACACGACGAGTTCAAGGTTGACTCCAGATCTCGATCCAATCGGCATTGCAAGGCTCAGTCAGAGGCATGATGGGACTTGTAGTTCTGCAACAGCCGGAGGGCAACCAGTTTGAGACCCCTGACTTAACCACAGTTGCCGACCGCCGCATTACTTTTTACGTTGACAGAATGGCACGGCTGCCACAAATGGCCGTATACCAAAGGCCAGGGTTGTCGGGAAGAGGCCCTGTCCTTATCAACATGGGGACAGGGTGCTTTGGGGTGGGGGTGCCGCAGGGCGCCCCCCTGCCCCAGAGCATCCAACCCACCCATGTTGAGGGCATGCGGCTTTTACGACTCAGGAGGGGGGCGCTCGTTTGTCCACACTCCTTTCCTGACCGGCCGGGCAGCGTGCTTGGATACGTCTGGTATGGATTTTGGGTGTAGGGGGATCTCCTTACAATCCTTACCAGACCTAAGGGCCTGGTATGCCCCTGGGGGGGAAACCATGCCGTTTTTTTATTTAAAATTTGGCGTGGCGTTCCCCCTCATGATTCATACCAAACGCCGCGGCTAGAATTGGCGGGAATCCAAGTCGGATCCCCGTCGCTTCTATGACACGCTCGCTGGAATGTGCTTTTCCTATTCCAGCGTGTGCGAGATGTCGGCACCATGTCGGTGACAGGTACTGTATATACGCCCCCTTAAATTTGCCGGCCGCGTAGTCGCGCGCCTCCAGCGGCATGCTCGCGACCCTGTCTCAAGCTCTGTGACCGCGGGACCCGTGGACTCTATGCCCACCGATCTGGTCACGGAGCACAACATCTTCCCGTTCTTCCCCTGACGTGTCACGCTGATTGTCTGTTCCCTGTCATCGGCAACATCGATCAGTGACGTGTCACGGAAAGCCACGCCCCCTAACAGTTAGAAGCACTCCCTAGGTCACACTTAAACCCTTCTGCGCGCCTTACAGGTTAACCCCTTCACTGCCAGTGTAAGTTTTACAGTAATCGGTGCATTTTTATCGCTGTAAAAATGACACTGGTCCCAAAATGGTGTCAGATGTGTCTGATATAAAGTCGCAGTCACGATAGAAATCGCAGATCGCTGCCATTACTAGTAAAAAAATAAAATAAAAAAATAATAATAAAAATGCCATAAAACTACCCCCTATTTTGTAGACGCTAGAACTTTTGTGCAAACCAATCAATAAACGTTTATTGCGATTTTTGATAAAAAAAGAATATATATATATGTAGAAGAATACATATCGGCCTAAACTGATGGAATTTTTTTTTATTTTTTTTATATTTTTGGGGGATTTTTATTACAGCAAAAATGAAAAAATATTGGGTTTTTGTTCTCAAAATTGTCGCTCTTTTTTGTACAATCTAATCTCTCGCACCCTGCAGATGTCTAATAATACATTTTTGAATTACTGGTGCGAGTTGAATTACTGGTGCGGGATAACTTTTGATGTTTAAGGGTAGTCTGCCATCTTGTGGTTCTTTCCGAGAATGCACATGCTGCTCATTCTGTGAATTGAAAGCACGGTACACTCAAACGCTTTTGTTTTACTGTAGTTGCATTTGTGCTCATAAGTTTACATACCCTGGCAGAATTTTTTTTCTTGGCCATTTTTCAGAGAATATAAATGATAACACAAACACTTTTTTCTTTCACTCATGGTTAGTGTTTGGCTGAAGCCATTTATTATCAATCAACTGTGTTTACTCTTTTTTTTTTATAATAATGACAACAGAAACTACCCAAATGACCCTGATCAAAAGTTTACATACCCCAGTTCCTAATACCGTGACAGCTTGAAGTCTTCTGTGGTAATTGTGGATGAGGCTCTTTATCTTCTCAGATGGTAAAGCTGCCCATTCCTCTTGGCCAGGGCTCTCCAAACTTTCTAAACAAAGGGCCTGTCTTTCAGACTTTAGGGGGGCTGGACTTTGGCCAGGGGGAGTACAAAATGTCCCAGCATCAATAAGAGTAAACAATACCCCATCATTAGTATTAATTGGAGGAATTTTGCCCCATGATTGGTGTTATTGGGAGGAATAGTGCCCCGTTGTTGGTGTCCTTGGTAGGAATTGGGCCCTATCGTTGATGTCCTTGGTAGAAATTGGGCCCTATCATTGTTATTGGTAGGAATTGGGCCCTATGATTGTTGTTATTGGTAGGAATTGGGCCCTATGATTGTTGTTATTGGTAGGAATTGGGCCCTATCGATGATGTGCTTGGTAGGAATTGGACCCTATCGTTGATGTCATTGGTAGGAATTGGGCCCTATCGTTGATGTCCTTGGTAGGAATTGGACCCTATCGTTGATGTCCTTGGTAGGAATTGGGCCCCATCGTTGATGTGCTTGGTAGGAATTGGGCCCTATCGTTGATGTCCTTGGTAGGAATTGGGCCCTATCGTTGATGTCCTTGGTAGGAATTGGGCCCTATCGTTGATGTCCTTGGTAGGAATTGTGCCCCATCGTTGATGTCATTGGTAGGAATTGGGCCCTATCGCTGATGTCCTTGGTAGGAATTGGGCCCTATCGTTGATGTCCTTGGTAGGAATTGGGCCCTATCGTTGATGTCCTTGGTAGGAATTGGGCCCGATCGTTGATGTCCTTGGTAGGAATTGGGCCCTATCGTTGATGTCCTTGGTAGGAATTGGGCCCTATCGTTGATGTCCTTGGTAGGAATTGGGCCCTATCGTTGATGTCCTTGGTAGGAATTGGGCCCTATCGTTGATGTCCTTGGTAGGAATTGGGCCCTATCGTTGATGTCCTTGGTAGGAATTGGGCCCTATCGTTGATGTCCTTGGTAGGAATTGGGCCCTATTGTTGTCATTGGTAGGAATTGTAACCCATCGTTGATGTCATTAGTAGAAATTGTGCCCCAACATTGGTGTCATTGGGCCCCATTGTTGTGCCCCATCGTTGATGTCATTGGTAAGAATTGTGCCCCATTGTTGATGTCATCGGTAGAAATTGTGCCCCATCATTAGTGTCATTGGGACCCCATTGTTGGTGTCATTGGTAGGAATTGTGGCCCATCGTTGGTGTCTTTGGGAGCTGTACCCTTCATTGGTGTCAGTGAATAAAATAGTGCCCCAAGGGCCGGATAAAAGCAAGCAAAGGGCCACAGTTTGGAGGCCACTGCTCTTGGCAAAAATCCTCCAGTTCCTGTAAATTCTTGGTCTGTCTCGCATGAACGGCACGTTTTGAGATCTCCCCAGAGGGGCTCAATGATATTGAGGTCAGGAGACCGAGATGGCCACTCCAGAACCCTCACTTTATTCTGCTGTAGCCAATGACGGGTGATCCCACCATCTTCTGCGGCTACTACGAAGACTCGTGCCCTTCATCCCGGAAAAAGACACCGAAGTAGTGGTAGGTACAATAATCGACTCCAGGCTCGACTATGCCAACTCCCTTTACCTCAGTCTCCCAAAATACCAGGTCGCTCGTCTACAAGTCGTCCAGAACATGGCGGCACGACTGGTAACAGGAAAAAATCACTGGGAATCAATTACTCCGTCCCTGAGGTCCCTCCATTGGCTGGCCGTAAAGGACCGAGTCACATTCAAGGCCCTCTGCTTGACGCACAAATGTGTACAAGGAACCGCCCCCCAATATCTATGCGAGAGAATAAAACGCCACAACCCCAATCGCGTTCTTCGGTCCACTAACCAAAATCTACTACAAATCCCCAAGGCCTGCTACAAGACCAAAGGAGAACGAAGATTTGCAGACTGTGGAACGCGTTGCCAACCAATATCCGAACGGAAGAGAATCGCCAGGCCTTTAGGAAAAAACTCGAGACCCATCTTTTCTGAAGGCTAAATAGAAGAAAAGGCATACAAAGTGCCTTGAGGCGATTCAGTTCGCATTTGTAGCGCTATATAAGTTATTCACTCACTCACTTGGCCTTGTGTTTTGGATCATTGTCATGTTGGAATGGTACGTCCCATGCGCAGCTTCCTGGCTGATGAATGAAATGTTCCTCCAGTATTTTTTGATAACATTCTGCATTCATCTTGCCAACAATTTGGACCAAATTTCCTGTGCCTTTGTAGCTCACACATCCTCAAAAAATCAAGCGACCCACCTCCGTGTTTCACAGTAGGGATGGTGTACCTTTCATCATAGGCCTTGTTGTCTCCTCTCCAAATGTAGGGCCAGATTCACATAGAGATACGACGGCGTATCTCCTAAAACACCGTCGTATCTCTGAGTTCCGTCGGTCGTATCTATGCGACTGATTCATAGAATCAGTTACGCATAGATATGCCTAAGATCCAACAGGTGTAACTGTGTTACACTGTCGGATCTTGGGCTGCAATTCCAGGCCGGCCGCTAGGTGGCGTTTCGGTTTATTTACGCGACGAATATGCAAATGAGGAGATACGCCGATTCAGAAACGATCGACCGCCCGACGCTTTTTTTTTACGTCGTTTGCGTTCGGCTTTTTCTGGCGCATAGTTACCCCTGGGTCTATGAGGCGCAGCCAATGTTAAGTATGGCCGTCGTTCCAGCGACGAAATTTGAATTTTTTACGTTGTTTGCGTAAGTCGTTCGCGCATACCGATGGACGTAATTTACGTAAATGTCGAAACCAATGACGTCCTTGCGACGTCATTTGGAGCAATGCACGCTGGGAAAATTTCCGGACGGCGCCTGATTTGAATAGTACACTCTCCCTAGGCGCGGAATTTGAATTCCGCCGGGGGATTTACGATACGCCGCCGCAAGTTTTGAGGTAAATGTTTTGTGAACTGCCCACTTGCCTCAAAAACTTGCGGCGGCGGATCTTAAATCAGATAGGTTACACGGATCTAAAGATCCGCTAACCTATGTGAATCTGGCCCGTAGTGTTTATGGTTGTGGCCAAAATGCTCAATTTTGGTCTTATCGCTCCAGATGACTTTGTGGCTGAAGGTTTGAGGCTTGTCTCTGTGCTGTTTGGCGTATTCTGAGCCGGATACTTTGTGGTATTTGTGTAGTAATGGCTTTCTTCTGGCGACACGACATATTTATCCCTTTCCTGTTTTATACAGTTCAGCTACCTTTTCCTGCAGATCCTTTGACAATTCTTTTGCTTCCCCCATGACTCAGAATCCAGAAACGTCAGTGCAGCACTGGATGAAAGATGCAAGGGTCTGTCAGGAGTCCAGAAACTCATTGACCTTTTGTACACACACACCAATTACAAACAAACTGATCACAGGTGAGGATGGTTACCTTTAACCACTTCCTTACTGGGCACTTAAACCCCCTTCCTGCCCAGACCAATTATCGGCTTTCAGCGCTGATGAATTTTGAATGACAATTGCGCCGTCATGCAACACTGTACCCAAATTATATTTTTATCCTTTTTTTCCCACAAATAGAGCTTTCTTTTGGTGGTATTTAATCGCCTCTGTGTTTTTTTATTTTTTGCGCTATAAATTAAAAAAGACAGAAAATTTTGAAAACAAAACCACGATTTTTTTTTACTTTTTGCTGTAATAATATCCCAATTTTATTTTAATTTCTTTTTTTTTTCTCAGTTTAGGTCGATCTGTATTCTTCTACATATTTTTGGTTAAAAACATCGCAATAAGCGTATATTAATTGGTTTGCGCAAAAGTTATAGGGCCAGATTCAGGTACAATTACGTTGCCCAGCGGCGGCGTAACGTATCCCATTTACATTACACCGCCGCAGGTTTACAGCGTAAGTGCCTGATTCATAAAGCACTTACCTGTAAACTTGCGGCGGTGTAATGTAAATCCGCTCGGCGCAAGCCCGCCTAATTCAAATGGGGCGGGCACCATTTAAATTAAGCGCGTTCCCGCGCCTAGCGTACTGCGCATGCTCCGTCCGTCAAATTACCCGACGTGCATTGCGCTAAATGACGTCGCAAGGACGTCATTGGTTTCGACGTTAACGTAAATGGCGTCCAGCGCCATTCACGGACGACTTACGCAAACGACGTCATATTTAAAATTTCGACACGGGAACGACGGCCATACTTAACATTGTTAGACCACCTAGGGCTCAGCCCTAACTTTACGACGCGTATCACTACGGAAACGACGTAAATTTAGATCGACGGGCTTCGTGGACGTTCGTGAATCGCCGTAACTAGTCATTTGCATATTCTACGCCGACCGCAATGGCCTCACCACCTAGCGGCCGGCCTAGTTTTGCAGCCTAAGATCCGACGGTGTAACAGTTACGCCTGTCGGATCTTAGGGCTATCTATGCGTAACTGATTCTATGAATCAGTCGCATAGATACGACAATCGTATCAGGAGATACGCCGTTGTATCTCTTCTGTGAATCTGGCCCATAGCGCCTACAAAATAGGGGATAGATTTATGACATTTTTTTTTTCTAGTAATGGCGGCAATCTGCGATTTTTGTCAAACCTGCGATATTGCGGCGGACACTGATGACACAATAACTGCAAAACGCGTAGAAGCTATCGGCATATACACGGAGTGGAAGTGCGTCGCACGTTAAGATTGGCTGTCGAAGCGCAGGGCAATAGAAGCGTGAAACGCAAGCCGCTCGAGGAGCAAAAAACGAATGCTGGTGAGCGGCTATAACGCTCGACACTGCCAAGGGAACTCGGTGCCGGCCAAAGGCACTTTTCTTGTAAGTGTACCACTGTTTTTTATTATTTTTATTAAAAATCCTTTTGACATGCTACACCATGATGAGCCCCTTGTTTTTGAGACATTAGGGAATCCGTTGAGGGAGAGGGAGGAGGAGGACAAATCCAGTGACTATCAAAAAAGCAATAATTTGGGGCCTTTTATTGTGCAGGGTCTGGTGAGTGTTCAATCTAGCAGTTGGTGATGGTGGCACGTGTTTATCGGGTGGAAGAAACAGTTGCACCTTTTAACCACTTAAGACCCGGACCTTTAGGCAGGTAAAGGACCTGGCCAGTTTTTGCGATTCAGCACTGCGTGGCTTTAACTGACAATTGCGCCGTCGTGCGACGTGGCTCCCAAAACAAAATTGGCGTCCTTTTTTTCCCACAAATAGAGCTTTCTTTTGGTGGTATTTGATCACCTCTGCGGTTTTTATTTTTTGCGCTATAAACAAAAATAGAGCGACAATTTTGAAAAAAATGCAATGTTTTTTACTTTTTGCTATAATAAATATCCCCCAAAAACATATAATTTTTTTTTTCCTCAGTTTAGGCCGATACGTTTTCTTCTACCTATTTTTGATAAAAAGAATCGCAATAAGCGTTTATCGATTGGTTTGCGCAAAATTTATAGCGTTTACAAAATAGGGGATATTTTTATTGCATTTTTATTATTATTTTTTTTTACTACTAATGGCGGCGATCAGCGATTTTTTTTTTTTTTTTTCGTGACCGCGACATTATGGCGGACACTTCGGACAATTTTGCAACCTTTTTCTGGACCATTGTCATTTTCACAGCAAAAAATTCATTAAAAATGCACTGATTACTGTGAAAATGACAATGGCAGTTTGGGAGTTAACCACAGGGGGCGCTGAAGGGGTTTTGTGTGACCTCATATGTATGTGTGGCTGTAGGTGTGATGTCATTGATTGTGTTTCCCTATATTAGGGAACACACGATCGATGACAGCGCCACAGTGAAGAACGGGGAAGCCGTGTTTACACACACCTCTCCCCGTTCTTAAGCGCCGGGGACCGATTTCTGTTAAATTGATACATGTTTGCTGTTTCATATTGAAATTTTGAAGTATTTTTTTTATTTTTTGCACATCCTTTTGGAGCACCGCTAGCATTGGACTTTTCACTATTGGAACACTGTTGGCCAGATTCTCGTAGATCGGCGGGCCTAACGTATCTTATTTACGATATATTTTTTCTTGATTGTTTATCCATTTAGCATATTTATTAGCAACTTTGCACTTAATCTAGCACGTTATTTGCAGCATTGGCACATCATTTAGCACTTAGTCTAATAGTATCTCATGAATTGCATTTTTTTTTTTAATTGCAATTAGTTTTGTCTTGGATCAGCGCAGTAACACATTTTTTGCATATAACTATTTTGGGACCGTTCACATTTATACAACGAACAGTGCTAAAAAATGCACTGATTACTGTATAAATGTGACTGGAAGGGAAAGGGGTTAACACTAGGGGGCGATCAAGGGGTTAATATGTTCACTAGGGAGTGATTCTTACTGTGGGAGGAGGGGACTGACTGGGGGAGGTGACCGATCAGTGTTCCTATGTACAAGGGACACAGATCGGTCTCCTCTCTCCCTGACAGGACGTGGAGCTCTGTGTTTACACACCATCATTACACACAGAGATCTCCACGTCCTGCCTCTGTAACTGCCAATCGTGAGTACCTGGCGGACATCGTGGCCGCCAGGCATGCGCATTGGCACCACGTGACACGGCGGGCACAGTTTTTCCCCATTGCGCGCCCTCTGCGTCTCCTCCCCGCTCAAGAGGCTTTCTCCACACCAGGGAGAAAGCCTCGCATTACTGTGTAAGGGTTACAGACAGAAGAACAGGAAGTGAGGATTTCTCAGAAGAAATGAGGACATTTAAAAGCAACATGGAAGGATGAGGTAAGTGAAGGAGGACTGCACTAAGGTAAAGGAAGCTATTTAGGGAGAAAAATGTTTTACCTTTACAACCCCTTTAACCGCTTGACGACCGCCGCATGTATATGTACGTCCACAGAATGGCACGTACAGGCATATGGGCGTACATGTACGTCCCCGCCTTTCCCGGGGTCGGGGGTCCGATCGGGACCCCCCCTCCCCCGCTACATGCGGCGGTCGGAAACCCGCAGGGAGCGATCCGGGACGAGGGCGCGGATATTCGTTTCTAGCCGCCCCCTCGCGATCGCTCCCCGGAGCTGAAGAACGGGGAGAGCCGTATGTAGACACGGCTTCCCCGTGCTTCACTGTGGCGGCTGCATCGATCGAGTGATCCTTTTTATAAGGGAGACTCGATCGATGACGTCAGACCTATAGCCACACCCCCCTACAGTTGTAAACACACACTAGGTGAACCCTAACTCCTACAGCGCCCCTTGTGGTTAACTCCCGAACTGCAATTGTCATTTTCACAATAAACAATGCAATTTAAATGCATTTTTTGCTGTGAAAATGACAATGGTCCCAAAAATGTGTCAAAATTGTCCGAAGTGTCCGCCATAATGTCGCAGTCACGAAAAAAATCGCTGATCGCCGCCATTAGTAGTAAAAAAAATATTAATAAAACTATCCCCTATTTTGTAAACGCTATAAATTCTGCGCAAACCAATCGATAAACGCTTATTGCGATTTTTTTTTTACTAAAAATAGGTAGAAGAATACGTATCGGCCTAAACTGGGTTAAAAAAAATGTTTTATATATGTTTTGGGGGATATTTATTATAGCAAAAAGTAAAAAATATTGCATTTTTTTCAAAATTGTCGCTCTATTTTTGTTTATAGCACAAAAACTAAAAACCGCAGAGGTGATCAAATACCACCAAAAGAAATCTCTATTTGTGGGAAAAAAAGGACGCCAATTTTGTTTGGGAGCCACGTCGCACGACCGCGCAATTGTCAGTTAAAGCGACGCACTGCCGAATTGTAAAAACCCCTTGGGTCATTTAGCAGCATATTGGTCCGGTCCTTAAGTGGTTAAAAGCAAAATGGAAGGATGAGGTAAGTGAAGGAGGACAGCACTGAGGTAAAGGAAGCCATTTAGGGAAAAAAATGTTTTACCTTTACAACCCCTTTAACCACTTAACCCCCGGACCATATTGCTGGTCAACGACCAGAGCACTGCGTCGCTTTAACTGAAAATTGCGCGGCCGTGCGACGTGGCAAACAAAATTGACATCCTTTTTTTCCCCCACAAATAGAGCTTTCTTTTGGTGGTATTTGATCATTTCTGCGGTTTTTAGTTTTTGCGCTAAAAACAAAAATAGAGCGACAATTTTGAAAAAAATTAATATTTTTTACTTTTTGCTATAATAAATATCCCCCAAAAATATATAAAAAAATATATTTTTTTTTTCCTTAGTTTAGGCCGATACGTATTCTTCTACATATTTTTCGGAAAAAAACAAAAATCACAATAAGCGTTTGGTTTGCGCTAGGGTTGCTACTGATTTAAATTTTCGTGTTCGATTAATCAATTTTTTTTTAATCGATTAATCTACTAATTTCGATCAATTAGAACGCACATACAGATCCAACTACTTTTAGCTGATCTCCTTGCATTGCAACTCTTTATTAGTCAGTGGTAAATGTGGTACACACTATATACAATCACCCGACACTAGTTAGTTTCCACAATACATGACTTATGTTCACAGTTCACACAAATACGTTTTAAATTCAAACTGACTAGCACTGACGTAAGTAATTTTTTCTGATTAAACTTTAACAAAAACGTAGACAGTTAGTTCTTTTTTTTTTTTTACAGTGATTTTTTTTTTTTTAGGGGGGGGGGGGGGGATAGTGTCAGTGTTTTTTTTTTATTTTTATTATTATTATTTACATTTTAATTTTTAATTATTTATTACAATTTTTTTTTTCATTCAGACCTGTTGGGGGGGGGGCTTTGGTGAGATATCAGGGGTCTTAACAGACCTCTGATATCTCCCCTTTGAGACAGAGAAAGGGACTTAGGACAGTCCCTTTCTCAGCTGCACTGAAAATGAATGGAGAGAAGACAGAGGCTCCCATCCATTCATAAACTGAAACATTGTAAACACAGGTTACGATGTTTCAGTTATATGAATGAACAGAGTCGGTGTTCATTCGGAAAAGGTAGGAGCCAGGTTCAGCGGCTCCTACCGCCGCTCTCCATCCTGACTGAGGGGGTGGAGGAGGAGGACATGGAGAGTGACACCACGGAGGGGGGGCACGGAGGGGGGACAGCTGCGGCACGGAGGGGGGGGGGGACAGCTGCGGCACGGGGGGGGGGGGGGGGGCCGCCGCGGCACGGAGGGGGGGGACAGCTGCGGCACGGAGGGGGGGGGGACAGCTGCGTCACGGAATGGGGACAGCTGCGGCATGGAATGGGACAACATAGGCACAGAGGGGGAGAGGAGCGGGACAGCAGCGGCACGGAATGGGACAGCAGAGGCACGGAGGGGAGAGCAGCTGCACGGAGGGGGGACATGGAGCATGGAGGGGGAGCGCAGAGCCAAGGAGGATTGCAGCGGTACACAAGGGGGGACACGGAGCATGGTGGGGGAGAGCAGAACCCAGGAGGATAGCAGTGGCATGGAGGGGGGACACGGAGCGTGGAGGGGGAGAGCAGAACGGATGGGGGGAACTGGAGGAGGATACAGGGAAAGTCAGGTATCAGGTGAAGTATCGGAGCATTTTCTGCGGCGGCAGGTTGGCTCTCCTGTGCGAGAGCCCGTAGATCTATGTCGCCTCACGAAGCGGGCACTAGTGGCGCGTGCCCCCTGCTCGCTTGTTACAGAGCGAGAACCGGAAGCTCCCGGTCCTGTCAGGGGGAGAAATGCTGATTTCTGTTCATACAATGTATGAACAACGAACAGTCATTTCCCCTAGTGAGGCCACCCCCCCTACAGTTGGAACACACCCAGGGAACATAACCCCTTCCCCGCCCCCTAGTGTTAACCCCTCCCCTGCCAGTGGCATTTTTATAGTAATCCAATGCATTTTTATAGCACTGATAGCTATAAAAATGCCAATGGTCCCATAAATGTGTCAAAAGTGTCCGAAGTGTCCGCCATAATGTCGCAGTACTGAAAACAAAATCGCCGCCATTACTAGTAAAAAAAAAAAAATATTAATAAAAATGCCTTAAAAATACCCCCTATTTTGTAAACGCTATAACTTTTGCGCAAACTAGGGCTGGGGAAATTAAAGATTAATTCCTCGATTAATCTTTAATTCTTTTAAACGATTACAATTCTTGACGTCACCGGACAGCCTGGACAGTGAGACGTACCCTGCTGGATGCGAGCAAACTGCACCCATTGGATTGAGGTACCTCTGCATCTGTGGAGCAGGAGGATGCATCAGGCTCCATCAGGGGAAGGGGGCAAAAATAACCATCGTTTTCCTGTCCTAAGCAGTTTTGTGCAGACAACTCTTTGTGTATCGGCAACATCTGTTCCGTGCGAAAGACTGTTCAGTTCTTCAGGGTATATTGTCAATAAAATGCGATCATGTCTGCTTCCAGAAAATGTAAACACTCTGGTATGTCTGCGTGACTGGCTAAAGTGCTGCCTACTATAAAGTGACTGACAGCCAATATTAGGGTTGTCCCGATACCGATACTAGTATCGCTACCGATACTAAGCATTTTACTCGGGGAAAATGCTACGATACTTCACCTGATACCTGACTTTCCCTGTATCCTCCTCCAGTTCCCCCCATCCGTTCTGCTCTCCCCCTCCACGGTCCGTGTCCCCTCTCCATGCCACTGCTATCCTCCTGGGTTCTGCTCTCCCCCTCCATGGTCCGTGTCCCCCCTCCATGCCACTGCTATCCTCCTGGGTTCTGCTCTCACCCTCCACGGTCCGTGTCCCCCCTCCATGCCACTGCTATCCTCCTGGGTTCTGCTCTCCCCCTCCACGGTCCGTGTCCCCTCTCCATGCCACTGCTATCCTCCTGGGTTCTGCTCTCACCCTCCACGGTCCGTGTCCCCTCTCCATGCCACTGCTATCCTCCTGGGTTCTGCTCTCCCCCTCCACGGTCCGTGTCCCCTCTCCATGCCACTGCTATCCTCCTGGGTTCTGCTCTGCCCCACCATGCTCTGTGTCCCCCCTTCTGTACCACTGCTATCCTCCTTGGCTCTGCAGTACAAAATAGAACCAATAGATGGCAGTGTGAAATCATTTATTTTAATTTTTTTCATTAAGTTTGTCTCCTTTTTTTTTTTTACTTATCGCCTTCTCTTTTAAGGAGGGGGGGGAGAGGAGGAGGAGGGGGGGGAGAGGAGGGGGGGAGGGGGGAGGAGAAGGGGGGGGGAGTGGGAGAGGAGAAGGGGGGGGGGAGAGGGAGAGACTTTTTTAGTTTTATTTTCGATGAAAGGTACATCTTCATATTTATCACACATTCACCTGTCGCTGCTCTCAAGGAGCTTACAAACAAAGGCCCCTAACCTGCATCCATACATACATATACTAGAGCCGAGGGGGCGAGGGAGAGGGAGGGGGGGAGAGAGGAGAGAGAGATAGGGGAGGGGCGGAGAGTGAGGGGGCGAGGGAGGGAGGGGCGGAGAGTGAGGGAGGGAGGGGGGGGGGAGAGAGTGGAGGGGCGGCGAGGGAGAGGGGAGGGGCGAGGGAGAAAGGGGGGGGGAGGGGCGAGGGGCGGAGAGAGAGGGGGAGGGGGAGGGGCGGAGAGAGGGGGAGGGGCGAGGGAGGGGGGAGAGAGAGTGGAGGGGCAGCGAGGGAGAGGGGAGGGGCGAGGGAGAAAGGGGGGGGAGGGGGCGAGGGGAGGGGCGAGGGAGAAAGGGGGGGGAGGGGGGCGGGGGGGGGGGGGGGGGGGGGGGGGGGGGGGGGGGGGGGGGGGGGGGGGGGGGGGGGGGGGGGGGGGGGGGGGGGGGGGGGGGGGGGGGGGGGGGGGGGGGGGGGGGGGGGGGGGGGAGGGGGGGGGGGGGGGGGGGGGGGAGGGGGGGGGGGGGGGGGGGGAGGGGGGGGGGGGGGGGGGGGGGGGGGGGGGGGGGAGGGGGGGGGGGGGGGGGGGGGGGGGGGGGGGGGGGGGGGGGGAGGGGGGGGGGGGGGGGGGGGGGGGGGGGGGGGGGGGGGGAGGGGGGGGGGGGGGGGGGGGGGGAGGGGGGGGGGGGGGGGGGGGGGGGGGGGGGGGGGGGGGGGGGGGGAGGGGGGGGGGGGGGGGGGGGGGGGGGGGGGGGGGGGGGGGGGGGGGGGGGGGGGGGGGGGGGGGGGGGGGGGGGGGGGGGGGGGGGGGGAGGAGAGGGGAAAGGGGAGGGGCGGAGAGTGAAGGGGCGAGGGGGAGGGGGGAGGGGCGAGGGGGGGGGCGAGGGAGACTCTTTGTTTTGTCATAACATACAATACAAAATCAGTGTTAAAACGTTCCCCATTTATAAATAGCTGTTTATTTATCCAATATGTGTCTATATATAAATTTGTATATTTTTTAATAGATTTATATTAAGTGTGTTTTATTCCTTGAACAAATACAGTGAAACTTCAGTGTTAGGTGCCCCCCCCCCCCCCATACTACTATTATGAGCATAGGGTGGTTTTTTGCTTTTTAAAAAATAAATTTTTAAAAAGATGACAGTTGGACACTTTTTTTTTTTTCCCTTTTTGGTTTTTCATGTAGCTGATCAAGGTTGAGAGTGGCATTTAGTGTGCTTGGTGGGATATCTCTGTAACAATCCTTTTTTGTTGTCTTTCAGTGAGATCAGTCGCCTGGATCTGGGGCTGATAGTGGAGATGTGGAACAAAGGCCTTATCTGGGACACCATGGTGGGAACGGTGTGGATCCCTCTGCATACCATCCGCCAGTCGGATGAGGTAAGATCAAGTGGGCCTACATAGTGTTTTTATTTTATTTTTTTTATCTTTTTTTTTTTTTTAATTATAGCATATTGTCTTTACTATGATCAGAACAAAAACCATATTTGTAACATGTAGATTTTGCTTATGAATATTTTATTGCCAGTGGGTGATGCTCTAGACCGTTTACTGGGCTCAATAGCTCAGGCTAGTTGACAAGCACACTCTGTTCTGGTGACAACGTTTTTTTTTATCAGACACAAATAGTTGAATAAATGCAACACAGACAGAAAAAAATATCTCACCTGGTTTCTAGGTATCTGTGTCAGCTATGGGGCTTTTTGGTTAAAGCTGAGCTCCACCCAAAAATGGAGCTTCTGCTTTTCGGAACCCTCCCCCCCCCCCGGTGTCACATTTGCCACCTTTCAGGGGGGAGGGGGGTGCAGATACCTGTCTAAGACTATTCCCTTTCAGAGGCTCAAATGCAAAGCCCAATCACCTTTGGAGGCTCAAATCTGGGAATACGGGTGATCGGTGATTGTAAGCTGAAGAAGGTGATGGTCAGTGATTTAGAGCTAAAAAAGTTGTTGTTCATCAAACTTGAGCTGCAAAAAGGTTGTGGGGGATCGGATTTGAGCCAAAGCCTTTTTTTGGCTCAAATTTGATGCTCAATTGAATTTGAGCCTCTGAAGTGGTAGGCAGGGAATATGAGCTGAAGAAAGTGATAGGCAGTGGATCAGAGGTGTAGATTTGTGCTGACGGAGGTGTTGAGCATTGCATTTGAGCCTCAGAAGGGGTTGGGCATTGAATTTGAGCCTCTGTAGCGAATGAACTTTGCATTTGAGCCTCCAAAGGGGTTGAACTTTGCATTTGAGCCTCCATAGGGGCTGAGCTTTGCATTTGAGCCTCCAAAGGTGATTGGGCTTTGCATTTGAGCCTCTGAAAGGGGTTGGGCATTGCGATTGAGCCTCTGAAAGGGGTTGGGCATTGCATTTGAGCCTCTGAAAGGGGTTGAGCATTGCATTTGAGCCTCTAAAGGGGCTGAGCTTTGCATTTGAGCCTCCATAGGGGTTGAGCTTTGCATTTGAGCCTCCAAAGGTGATTGGGCTTTGCATTTAAGCCTCTGAAAGGGGTTGGGCAGTGCATTTGAGCCTCCAAAGGTGACTGGGCTTTGCATTTGAGCCTCTGAAAGGGGTTGGGCATTGCATTTGAGCCTCAGAAGGGGTTGGGCATTGCATTTGAGCCTCCAAATGGGTTGGGCATTGCATTTGAGCCTCTGAAAGGGGTTGGGCATTGCATTTGAGCCTCTGAAAGGGGTTGGGCATTGCATTTGAGCCTCTGAAAGGGGTTGGGCATTGCATTTGAGCCTCTGAAAGGGGTTGGGCATTGCATTTGAGCCTCTGAAAGGGGTTGGGCATTGCATTTGAGCCTCCAAATGGGTTGGGCATTGTATTTGAGCCTCTGAAATGGGTTGGGCACTGCATTTGAGCCTCCAAATGGGTTGGGCATTGCATTTGAGCCTCCAAATGGGTTGGGCATTGCATTTGAGCCTCCAAATGGGTTGGGCATTGCTTTTGAGCCTCCGAAGGGGTTGAGCATTGCATTTGAGCCTCCAAAAGGCATTGGGCATTGCATTTGAGCCTCTGAAAGGGGTTGGGCATTGTATTTGACCCTGTAAAAGGTGTTGGACATTGTATTTGAGCCTCCAAAAGGGGTTGGGCATTGCATTTGAGCCCCGGGAATAGGGTGAGCATTGATTTTGCACTAAAGAATGTATTGAGCAGTTTATTTGAGCTTAAAAAAGGTGTTGGGCATTGAATTTGAGCTAAAGACAGTGGTGGACGGTGAACTTGAGCCTCGGAGGTGATGGGCAGTGAATTTTAGCTGCAAAAGGTGTCTGGCATCAAATTTGAGCCAAAAATCACTGAATTTGAGCCTTGGAATGGGTTGGACGTGGTATTTAAACCACAGAAGTGATTCCCTGCATTCTGCACGCGGGTTGAATGATGGTGAAGACTGCAGGCCTGAGGATGTTTAGTGGCAGAAAGGAATTGCTGCAGGGGGCAGCGTTGGAGAGGAGGTTTGTTTTGTAGCCAGTGCTGTGTTTTTTGTTTTTTTTTAAAGCTCATTGGCGGGTTTAGATAACAACCAAAAAAAAAACATTTCCTATAGTTGTGCTTTGAAAATAATGTTGCCACCACCATGTGAAAGAGAGATAAAGCTGTACTTGGTCATCTCAATTGGACACTCTGTGATCACAGCATTTTCCAATTGGCTGTCAGGGATCATTTACAGGAAAATGTTGGGCTTTCCTTCAGAAGGGTCCCCCGCTGCTTCTGTGTTCTACTCCTGAGCCACAAGGAGTCAAAGATTCGGGGGACTCCCGCTGTGCCTCCGATGTGACCAATTTACTTGTCGGCCTCTTCAGAAGTTGGCAGATTTTTGTGTCCTAAATCCGTTTTATACCGTATTCAGCTGGGAAATAACTTTCTTAGACTTAGGCTGGCGTATCAGTAGATACGCCAGCCTAAGTCTGAATCTGCGCCGACGCAAATTTAAGCGTATTCTGATAACCAGATGCGCTTAAATTAGGCTCAGATACGAGCGGCGTAAGTGTCTTACACCATCGTATCCTAAAGTGTAATTTTTAGGCTGACCGCTAGGTGGCGCTTCCATTGGGGTCGGCGTAGAATATGTAAATCACTAGATTCACGAACGTACGCCCGGCCGACGCAGTACAGATACGCCGTTTACGTAATGCATTAACAGGCCTAAAGTTATTCGATCAAATAGCTGGAATAGTAATGTTAAGTATGGCCGTCGTTCCCGCGTCGAAATTTGAAAATTTTACGTTTGTTTGCGTAAGTCGTCCGTGAATGGGGATTTACGTCATTTACGTCCACGTCAAAAACAATGGGACCGTGCGGCGTACTTAGCCGCAATGCACACTGGTATATGTAGGCGGACGGCGCATGCGCCGTTCCAAAAAAACGTCAATCACGTCAGGTCAACCCAAATTAACATAAAACACGCCCCCTCAGCCTTTTTTGAATTGGGCGAGCTTACGCCCGCCGCATTTACGCTACGCCGCCGTAACTTTGCAGGCAAGTACTTTGTGAATACAGTACTTGCCATGCAAACTTACGGCGGCGTAGTGTAAATGCCATATGCTACGCCGCCGCAACTATGCGCCCACCATCCTGAATCCAGCTACAACTGTTTTACCCCGTTTTCCTTAATTATAAGAGAGAGGATGTGTAGGAGCCGACACTTGAAAATAGTGTGGCCCGGATTCAGATACAATGGTGTATCTATCGGCGGGCGTAACGTATCTCAGATTCATTACGCCGCCGTAACTTAGGGCGCAAGTTCCGTATTCATAAAGAACTTGCGCCCTAAATTACGGTGGCGTAGCGTATGTGGTCCGGTGTAAGCCCGCCTAATTCAAATGTGGATGATGTGGGCGTGTTTTATTCAAATTAATTGTGACCCCACGTATTTGATGTTTTTTTACGAACAGCGCATGCGCAGTTCGTGAAAGAATACCAGTGCGCATTAGAGCTGCACGATGAAGCGATCTCAATTCTCCCCGCCCGCCCGCCATCTCCCCGCGGGATGACCCACGATTTTCGGTTGCGGCCATAAATTATTCTCACCTGTCCCATGTGTCCCGGAAGTCGCTCACATTCCCCATCACCACCATCCTCCAATCCGCAGCAGGAACGTCATCATCCGCCTCCCGCTGCTGCGCCGCATGGCATGCCGGGATATGTAGTCCCGCCTCTGTTAGTGAAGGGGGAGGTCTCCTTGTAGAACTACCAATCCCAGCATTCCTAGCAGGCCTGGTTCCAGACAGGGAGCGGAGCAGAGTAGAGAATGCTGACCGGAGTCGGGGAGATGAGGGTAGGTGCTGGGGGAGCCCGGCCGGAGCTTTACCGCTGGAGGAGGCAGAAGACGGGGGAGCACCAAGGTGAGGGCCGGCGGAGGGGTTCCGTGTAACCCGGAGCCTGAGAGAGAGAACCATTGTACTATCTGGGGGCCTGAGCGAGAGTATACATATATGGGCAATGGTGACAACATGGGCAATACTGACAAGAATGGGGTTTACTACCGCTTTAAATAAAAAAAAATTAAGAATCGTGAGAGAATCGTGATCTTCATTTCATGCAAAAGAATCGCGATTCTCATTTTGCCCAGAATCGTGCAGCTGTAGTGCGCATGCTCGAAATTACGCCTCAAATCGTCAATGCTTTGGACGTGAACGTAACTTGCGTACAGCCCTATTCGCGAACGACTTACGCAAACGACGTAATCGATGTAAAATTTGACGCTGGCCCGACGTCCATACTTAACATAGGATACCCCTCATATACCCCTCATGTAACCTTACATCGGAAAAAGCCTAACGTAAACGACGTAAAAAAAATGCGCCGGGCGGACGTACGTTTCTGAATCGGCGTATCTACCTGATTTGCATATTCCTCACATAAATATACGGAAGTGCCACCTAGCGGCCAGCGTAAATATGCAGCCTAAGATACGACGGTGTAAGACACTTACGCCCGGTCGGATCTTAGGGAAATCTATGCGTAACTGATTCTATGAATCAGTCGCATAGATACGACCGACGCACTCAGAGATACGACGGCATATCAGGAGATACGCCGTCGTAACTGCTATCTGAATCCGGGCCACTGTCTGCACCCACCCCTACCACTACCAACCGATAGAAGAACCGGGAAGGTTCCTGGTGCATTTTGGGAGCAGATGATTTTTTTTGATTCTGTTTCTGCAGCGGTCCCTTCTACATGTGCCTAAAATGGGGACCCCATAGTATTAAAGCAGGGGTTGACAAATTTGCTTGGAATCTAGGAGCCAGCTAAAAGTTAGGAGCCAGAAAACGCGCCCCGTCCCGACGAGCTTGCGCGCAGAAGCGAACACATACGTGAGCAGCGCCCGCATATGTAAACGGTGTTCAAACCACACATGTGAGATATCGCCGCGATTGGTAGAGCGAGAGCAATAATTCTAGCTCTAGACCTACTCTGTGACTCAAAACATGCAACCTGTAGATTTTTTTAAACGTCGCCTATGAAGATTTTAAAGGGTAAAAGTTTGTCGGCATTCCACGAGCGGACGCAATTTTGAAGCGTGACATGTTGGGTATGAATTTACTCGGCGTAACATTATCTTTCATAATATAAAAAAAAAATGGGGATAACTTTTTTTTTTTTTGTGTGAAGTCCCCAGCTCTTCCTTGTCTGAGCTGGCGCCATCTAGTGGTGGCCGTTGGTATTACAAGTTAAGCATTACAAGTTAAACAGCAATTAATTTCTAATGTAATTTTTCACTATTTTCACTGCCATCTTCTTCCCTCTAATTAGAACCCCCAAACATTATATATATTTTTTATCCTAACACCCTAGAGAATAAAATGGTGATCGTTGCAACACTTTCTGTCATGCCGTATTTGCGCAGCGGTCTTACAAGCACACTTTTTTGGGAAAAAATTACACTTTTTTTAATTAAAAAATAAGACAACAGTAAAGTTATCCCCATTTTTTTTTTAATATTGTGAAAGATAATGTTACGCCGAGTAAATTCATACCCAACATGTCACGCTTCAAAATTGCGTCCGCTCGTGGAATGCCGACAAACTTTTACCCTTTAAAATCTTCATAGGCGATGTTTAAAAAATTCTACAGGTTGCATGTTTTGAGTTAGAGTAGGTCTAGGGCTAGAATTATTGCTCTCGCTCTACCAATCGCGGCGATACCTCACATGTGTGGTTTGAACACTGTTTACATATGCGGGCGCTGCTCGCGTATGCGTTCGCTTCTGCGTGCAAGCTCGTCGGGACGGGGCGCGTTTTCTGGCTCCTAACTTTTTTAGCTGGCTCCTAGATTCCAAGCAAATTTGTCAAACCCTGCCCTAAGAAGTAAATGATGTATTTAGTACATTTATCTTTGGGCTGTTGGTGATGTTGTGTTATCTTTGTAACCATTGTAGTTCTCTTATCACTGGGCTGATGCGATTTTATTTTATTTTTTTTCCCCCCTTTTTTACAGGAGGGGCCTGGGGAGTGGTCAGCACTGGAGGCTGAAGTGTTAATGAAGGACGATGAGATCTGCGGAACCAGGAACCCCACTCTCCATAAGATCTTGCTGGACACAAGATTCGAGTTACCTTTCGGTGAGTTTGGATCTTTTGTATCTCATCCAGTAGCTTTTCTCTTCTTCTACACATCCAGCATTAACTGAAGATAAATTGTGTTGGATGCAAGAACAATAGTGGACTTCACTGACACATATAGCCAGATTCAGAAAGACTGGCACAACTTTGAGGCGGCGTAGCGTATCGCATTTATGCTACGCCGCCGTAAGTCAGAGAGACCAGTGCTGTATTCACAAAGCACTTGCCTCCTAAGTTACGGCGGCGTAGCGTAAATGGGCCGGCCTAAGCGCGCCTAAGTCAAATGTGGAACATGGGGGCGTGTTTTATGTTAATGACTGGTGACCCGACGTGATTGACGTTTTTAACGAATGGCACATGCGCCGTCCGTGGACCTATCCCAGTGTGCATTGGTCCAAAGTACGCCGTTTCGACGTGAACGTAAATTACGTCCAGCCCGATTCACGTACGACTTACGCAAACAACGTAAAAAGATAGGCTTGTTCCGACGTCCATAAGTTGCATGGGCTGTGCCACCTAGGGAGCAGCTTTATCTTTAACCACTTAAGCCCCGGACCAATATGCTGGCTTAAGACCCAAGGTGTTTTTACAGTTCGGGACTGCGTCGCTTTAACAGACAATTGCGCGGTCGTGCAACGTGGCTCCCAAACAAAATTGGCGTCCTTTTTTCTCCACAAATAGAGCTTTCTTTTGGTGGTATTTGATCACATCTGCGGTTTTTAGTTTTTGCGCTATAAACAAAAATAGAGAGACAATTTTGAAAAAAATGCTATATTTTTTACTTTTTGCTATAATAAATATCCCCCAAAAACATATAATTTTTTTTTTCCTCAGTTTAGGCCAATACGTATTCTTCTATCTTTTTTTGGTAAAAAAATCGCAATAATCGTTTATCGGTTGGTTTGCGCAAAATTTATAGCGTTTACAAAATAGGGCATAGTTTTATTGCATTTTTATTTTTTTTACTACTAATGGCGGCGATCAGCGATTTTTTTCGTGACTGCGACATTATGGCGGACACTTCGGACAATTTTGACACATTTTTGGGACCATTGTCATTTTCACAGCAAAAAATGCATTTAAATTGCATTCTTTATTGTGAAAATGACAGTTGCAGTTTGGGAGTTAACCACAGGGGGCGCTGTAGGAGTTAGGGTTCACTGTGTGAGTGTTTACAACTGTAGGGGGGTGTGGCTGTAGGTCTGACGTCATCGATCGCGTCTCCCCTATAAAGGGGATGACACGATCGATATGCCGCCACAGTGAAGCACGGGGAAGCTGTGTTTACACACGGCTCTCCCCGTTCTTCAGCTCCGGGGACCGATCGCCGCACTCGAGCGGCGATCGGGTCCGCGGTCCCGGTCCTGGAGCACGCCCCACGGCTGGGTACAAGTATAGGACGTATATATACGTGCTTGTGCCCAGCCGTGCCATTCTGCCGACGTATATGTGCAGGAGGCGGTCCTTAAGTGGTTAAGCCGGCGTATCTCTTACGTAAATGGCGTAACTAATTGCGACGGGCGCACGTACGTTCGTGAATCGGCGTATCTTGCTCATTTTCGTATTCGACGCGGAAAACAAGGGAAGCGCCACCTAGCGGGCAGCGTAAATATGCACCCTAACATACGACGGCGTAGGAGACTTGCGCCGCTCGTATCTTATCCTAATTTAAGCGTATCTGGTTTCCAGAATACGCTTAAATTTTCGACGGCGTAGATTCAGAGTTACGAAGGCGTATCTACTGATACGCCGGCGTAAACTTCTCTGAATCCAGCTAATAGGCTTTTATGGAGTTGAGTTTAGGAGCTTTGGCAAAAAAAAAAAAAACACCAATAGCTCCTAAATTTAAGTTTAGGCAGTGCTAGTGTACATGAAGCCTAAAGGAGCTTGAGCAGAGACTGTACAAACAGATTGTATAGTACAGGGCTCGACAAATCCCGGGCGCCAGGTCGCCATGGCGACTAGAAATAGGGTCCTGGCGACTTGGCTTGGAAGGGGGGCAAAACAAAAAAAAAAAAACTTTTTTTTTGTGAGCTGGCGCCATCTGGTGGTGGCCGTTTGTATTACAAGTTAAGCATTACAAGTAAAACAGCAATTCTAATGTAATTTTTCACTGTTTTCACTGCCATCTTCTTCCCTCTAATTAGAACCCCCAAACATTATATATATTTTTTATCCTAACACCCTAGAGAATAAAATGGCGATCATTGCAATACTTTCTGTCATGCCGTATTTGCGCAGCGGTCTTACGAGCGCACTTTTTGGGGAAAAAATTACACTTTTTTTAATTAAAAAAATAAAACAGAAAAGTTATCCCCATTTTTTTTAATATTATGAAAGATAATGTTACGCCGAGTAAATTGATACCCAACATGTCACGCTTCAAAATTGCGTCCGCTCGTGGAATGCCGACAAACTTTTACCCTTTAAAATCTCCATAGGCGACGTTTAAAAAAAATCTACAGGTTGCATGTTTTGAGTTACAGAGGAGATCTAGGGCTAGAATTATTGCTCTCGCTCTACCAATCGCAGTGATACCTCACATGTGTGGTTTGAACACCGTTTACATATGCGGGCGCTGCTCACGTATGTGTTCGCTTCTGCGCGCAAGCTCGTCGGGACGGGGCGCGTTTTCTGGCTCTTAACTTTTTTAGCTGGCTCCTAGATTCCAAGCAAATTTGTCAACCCCTGATATAGTATACTATTACATACCTCCCAGTTTTTTAAAATGGGAATGATGGACACCTATCGGCAAAAATATGCAGGCATAGGACACGCCTCCTGTCATGCCCCCTTTAAAGGAGAATTGTACACAAAAAACAAGATTGGTTAAGCCCACAAGTGCTTTTTTATCACTACTATTTCTTTATATTGGCTTTTGGAATTTACAAATGCAGCAATCTAGAAATCAGATGAAAGGTTTAGCGCTGGAAAACACTTTTTGATAAATAAAAAGTGCATTTTATATACATCTATATCAGGGCTCGACAAAATCCGGGCGCCCGGTCGCAATTGCGACAAGAAATAGTGACCAGGCGCCCGGGGAAGGTTAGGCCTGCAAAAGGCCACAAAGCCACGGCCTCAATTACCGGCTGGCACGGGCCCGCCACGGTCGTGCGGCGGGGGAGGTTGGGGCACACAGAGACACAGGATTCTGTGTGTTCGTGCTCCCCGGCCCGCGGGCCCGTGCTGGCCGGTAATTGAGGCCGTGGCATTCTGCAGGTCCAAGCTTCCTTCTGTGATCTCGCGCCATCTTGTGGTGGCCGTTGGCATTACAAGTTAAACAGCAATCAAACAGCAAACACACTGCCATCTCCTTCCCTCTAATTAGAGCCCCCAAACATTATACCGTATTTATCGCGGTATAACGCGCTCCCGCGTATACCGCGCACCCCTAATGTTGCCCCCGAAATTCCTGTAAAAAAAAAGTTATATGATTTTATTACTTACAGTTTTGGTGTCTTCCCAGCGTCCATCGTCCGGTCCGGCGACCGTCTGCGGCCTCGATGGTGTCCTCCCGGGCTTCTCCAGTGCGCGCCTCACGTCGAGTCCCCACTTCCCGCGCTCAGTTCGAACGCCTCCCACCGACATATACCGAGTGCAGTACACTCGGGTACATTCGGCAAGGCTCGGCGTCGCTCACGCTCTGTGACGTTTATGCGTGAGCACGAACGAAGCCGAGCCTGGCCGAATGTACCCGAGTGTACTGCACTCGGTATATGTCGGCGCAGGATTTCAAACTGAGCGCAGGAAGCGGCTATCGGCGTATATCGCGCACCCACGATTTTCCCCTTATTTTAAGGGGAAAATAGTGCGCGATATACGCCGATAAATACGGTATATATATTTTTATTCTAACACCCTATAGAATAAAATGGCTGTCGTTGCAATACTTTCTGTCACACCGTATTTGCGCAGCGGTCTTACAAGCGCACTTTTTTGGGGAACAAATTACACTTTTTTTTAATAAAAAAAAATGAGACAACAGTAAAGTCATCCTAATTTTTTTTTATTTTGTGAAAGATAATGTTACACCGAGTAAATTGATACCCAACATGTCACGCTTCAAAATTGCGTCCGCTTGTGGAATGGCGACAAACTTTTACCCTTTAAAATCTCCATAGGCCACGTTTAAAAAATTCTACAGATTGCATGTTTTGAGTTACAGAGGAGGTCTAGGGCTAGAATTATTGCTCTCGCTCTACCAATCGCGTGGATACCTGTGTGGTTTTAATACCGTTTACATACGTGGGCACTACTCACAAATGCGTTCGCTTCTGCGCTCAAGCTTGGCGGGACGGGCGTGTTGTCTGGCTTTTAACTTTTTTTAGCTGGCTCCTAGATTCCAAGCAAATTTGTCAAACCCTGGTCTATATAGATCAGACCAACATGAGGGACAAAGGAGGAGGAATGAGGGACGTTGTTCCAAATCAGGGACAGTTGGGAGCTATGCTATCATATACTGTTGTATGGTGCAGGGGTTGACAAATTTGCTTGGAATCTAGGAGCCAGCTAAAAAAGTTAGGAGCCAGAAAACGCGCCCCGTCCCGATGAGCTTGCGCGCAGAAGCGAACACATACGTGAGCAGCGCCCGCATATGTAAACGGTGTTCAAACCACACATGTGAGGTATTGCCGCGATCGTTAATAATAACCTCCTCTGTAACTCAAAACATGCAACCTGTAGATTTTTTTAAACGTCGCCTATGAAGATTTTAAAGGGTAAAAGTTTGTCGGCATTCCACGAGCGGACGCAATTTTGAAGCGTGACATGTTGGGTATGAATTTACTCGGCGTAACATTATCTTTCATAATATTAAAAAAAATGGGGATAACTTTACTGTTGTCTTATTTTTTTATTAAAAAAAAGTGTAATTTTTCCCCCAAAAAATGCGCTTGTAAGACCGCTGCGCAAATACGGTGTGACAAAGTATTGCAACGATCGCCATTTTATTCTCTAGGGTGTTAGGATAAAAAATATATATAATGTTTGGGGGTTCTAATTGGAGGGAAGAAGATGGCAGTGAAAAATAGTGAAAAATGACATTAGAATTGCTGTTTAACTTGTAATGCTTAACTTGTAATACCAACGGCCACCACCAGATGGCGCCAGCTCACATCTGGTGGTAATAACTTGTAATACCAACGGCTCACCACCATATGGCGCCAGCTTTTTTTGCCCACCTTCCAAGCCAAGTCGCCAGGACACTATTTCTAGTCGCCATGGTGACCTGGTGACCGGGATTTGTCGAGCCCTGGTATGGTGTAGCTTTAGGTCAGGGATCGGTCCTCCAGGTAGGCGTGAATTTATTTCTTCACATGCTTTCTGACTCGTTTTTTTGCAGTGCCTATAGAAGATAAGGGGCCTGCTGTCAGTGTAGGCACAGTCTCATCCTATCCTTAATGGTGTCCTCGTACTACTGTTCACCAGTCCTTATTTATTGGATCTCATTTTTGCTATGCCCAGTACCACTAATCGGAATATTACCTATAGAATGAGAAAGAATGGTGGCATCTTCTTACCAACACTCAAGGTGGTGGTATTGTACCACATTTGAACATTCTGCTCGGGCTCTGCAGGCTTTTATT